>NW_007251128.1:225474-230354 GCF_000164805.1 Carlito syrichta | reverse complement strand
CCACCGCAGCCTAGACCTGCTGGGCTCCGGCGATCCTTCCGTCTCAGCCTTCCAAGTAGCCAGAACTACAGGTGTGCGCTTCCATGCCCGTCTAATTTTTTATTTATTGTAGGAACAGGTCTTGCCAATTTGCCTGGGCGGGTCTCAAACCCGCGGGCTCAGGCAATCCACTCACCTTAGCCTCCCAAAGCGCTGGAATTACAGGCTGAGCCACCGAGCCTGGCCACCCTCCCTTCTTTCATCAGAGACCTCCCTTCTCTAGTCTCAGAGGTGGCTGGGCCAGTCACGGTTCCTTACATCTCTCCCACCCCAACGAGCTTGGTCCGAGCTATCGGCCTGTGACCTGAGCTGGGCCAATCAGGGCTCTTCCCTAGGGATTTTTGAAGGAAACTGGTCTCTGATTCTCGGGCTTTTGCAGGTGTGACTCCAAACACGTTGGAGGAATGTTGTGCCATATACGCCCTGGGCGCCTTCACTGCAGGGGGAAAGAATAAAACAATACAAAAAGCAAAAGAGAGAAACAGGAATGTGAACTGGGCTGGTTTCAGAGACACTGCAGTGGGCCACAGAGGTCCTTTCCTCAAAGACACTCACACTCCCATTCCTAGAATCTATCACTATGTTCGGTCACAAGGCAAAAGGGCCTTTGCAGATGTAATTAAGGGTCATGAACCTTAAAAAGGGAGATTATCTTGAATAATCTGGGTGACTCAATCTAATCACATGAGCCCTTAAAAGCAGGGAACTTTCTCTGGCTGGAAGTCAGAGATTCTGGATGTGAGGAGTTGGCTGCCTTTCCTGGTTCTGAAATGTAGGGAACCACATGCAGTCCAGAGAGATCAGAGAGGTCCTCCAGGAGCCAAGAGCAGCTTGGAAGGAAACCCCAGTCTCACAACCTGGAGGAACGGATTCTGCCCATACGCTGATGAGCCTGGAAGCAGGATCTTCCTGAGCCTTCTCACATGATCCCAGCTGGCCAATACCTGTATTCTGCCCTTACAGAATCCCAAGTGGGGACATCTGACCTGCAGAAATTATGAGGTTTGTGGCAATTTGTAAATTTAAAAAAATTATTTTTTTATTTTTATTTTTATTTTTTTGAGTTGGAGTCTCACTCTATCACCCAGACTGGAGTGCAGTGACCGCTCCCAGCCACTGCAGCGTCGACCTGCTGGGCTCTGGCGATCCTTCCGCCTCAGCCTTCCGAGTAGCCGGAACTACAGGCGCGCGCTACCACGCCCGGCTGATTTTTCGATTTACTGTAGAGATGAGGGCTTGTCAAGTTGCCCAGGTGGGTCTTGAACCCACGGGCTCAGGCAATCCACTCACCTCGGCCTCCCAAAGTGCTGGGATTACAGGCTGAGCCACCGAGCCCGGCCAAAAAAATTATTTTTATTATTATTTTTTGTAGAGACGAGGTCTTACTATGTTGCCCAGGCTGATAGTGAACTCCTGGGCTCAAGCAGTCTTCCCTCCTTGGCCTCCCAAAGTGCTAGAATTACAGGTGTAAGCCACCACGCGTGGCCTGGTTTATGGCAATTTGTTACAACCACACTAAGAAGCTAATATAGATTCCAAAATTAGTGCCACCCTGCCCCCCTAGTTTGGTTACAGGAGCCAGAAATTTCTCATTTGTGGTTTTTGTCACTTATGACTAAAGATTCCAGACTGATGCCGTTATTGTGATCTGTCTCCTTCACTGTCTCCTGCAAACAGCCTGTCTTTGCAGCCAGAGAAGAGACACAGGCAGCCAGAACTCGGGCAGTTCTTTTTCCAGCCACCTCTGCAGACCTGGGGACACCAAAGGATATGGAAAGGACAAGCCCTCTTGGGCATCGGACCTGCTGAGGGTCTGAGGTGTTTCTTCTAGAAGGCCCAGATCTGCCCCTGGATCCCTCCTTTCTCCTCAGCAGGTCACTGGGGAGAGAGCTAGCACCTGGGAGCCAGGAAGAAGTGACTTCTCTGAGAACATTCTATGATGGCTTGGTCAAAGCTTGTAAAAGTTGGCAGGGTCAAAAGACAGAAAATCTTGATTCGGAGAAAAACTAGTGGCAACAAGATAGAAAAGGCTTGTTTCTTCTCCACATGCAGAGATTCCAGATAGAAGACTCCAAGAAAGAAATGGAGCAAAGAGTTTACAAAAGAGATGTAAAGCCAGCTCCCAAACAAGTGAGAAAGAAATGAAGAGGAGGCTGGGTGCGGTGGCTCATGTCTGTAATCCCAGTGATTCAGGAGGCCGAGGTGGGAGGATTCCTTGAAGTCAGGAGTTCAAGACCAACCTGGGTAACACAGCAAGACCCTGTTTCCACACAAAAAAATAAATAAATAAAATAAATTTTAAAAATTAGACAGGTGTGGTGGCACGTGACTGTAGTCCTGGCTACCTGGGAGGCTGAGGTGAGAGGATCGCTTGAGCCCAGGAATTCGAGACCGCCATGAGCTATGATCACATCACTGCGCTCCAGCCTGGACAACAGTGCAAGACCTCATCTCTGAAAAATAAAAAAAAATAAATAAATAAAGTGGAGGTAGAAAGAAAAGAGGAAGCAAGGACAGGAGGAGGGGAGGCGAGGAGAGAAAGGAGAGGAATGGCATTTTCCACCAACGGCAGGCGGGCACAGTGTCTGCCCTCCAAAGCTGCCCCTTCCTGCCCAGCCTCCTCCCCCAGCCACAACCCGCCCTTCCTCCCCACCTTCTGGGAAATCTCAAGGCTGCGTTGGTGTTTCTTCAGCACTCTGGAGCTACGTTTCCAGACTCCCTCGTCTTCACACATCCAGGGCCAAAGTCTCTCAACCAGCCAGCCTCCTCCCACCCCTCCTACCTTTGCTCTGCCCTTCCCGAGCATCGATTGAGCGACGAGGGCATACAGGCCCCGGGCCAGGCACTGCAGTGGGAATGAACGTTTCTTATACCAGATTATAACACCAAAAGCAGGATTCAAAAAAGAGAAACACTGATAAACTGACCTTCATCAAAACTAAGAACATCTGCTCTTTGAAAGACATTTGGAAAAGGATGAAAAGACAAGCCATAGACTGGGAGAAACTATTTGCAAAGCACATGTTTGGTAAAGGACTTGTATTGATAATCTACAAAGAACTCCCAAATGTGATCAAAAGAAAATAACCCAAAGAAAGAACTGAGCAAAAGACTTGAATGGCCATCTCACCAAGGGCAACAGGTAGATGCCAAACATGCCCATAAAAAGATGCTCAACATCATCAGTCATTGGGGAAATGTGAATTAAAACCGCAGTGAGAAAACTGCTACACATCTATTAGGATCTCTGAATCTAAAAGACTGGGGGCCGGGTGCAGTGGCTCACACTTGGAATCCCAGCACTATGGGAGGCTGAGGTGGGAGGACTGCTTGAGGCCAGGAGTTTGAGACCAGTTTGGGCAACATAGCGAGACTCCATCTCTACAAAAAAGTTTTAAAAATTAGCCAGGTGTGGTGATGTGCACCTGTAGTCCCAGCAACTCAGGAGGCTAAGCGAGGCAGGAGGATTGCTTGAGCCTGGGTACTCCACCCTGGGTGACAGAGTGAGACTCTGTCTCTAAAACAAACACAAAGACCAAAAAATTCTGATCATATCAAGTGTTGGTACGGATATGGAGCAATTAGAATTCTCATACACTGATGGTGGGATATAAATTGGTAGGACATCTTTGGAAAACAGTTGAACAGTTTCTTTTTCTTTTAGAATTGCAGTCTCACTCTGTTGTCCAGGCTGCAGTGCAGTGGCATGCTCGTGGCCACCGCAGCCTTAACCTGCTGGGCTCAGGCAATCTTTCTGCCTCAGCCTTCCAAGTAGCTGGGACTATAGGTGCATACTACCACACAGCTAATTTTTGATTTATTGTAGAGACGAGGTCTCGCCAAGTTGCCTAGGATGGTCTTGAACTCCTGGACCTCTGCCTCCCAAAGTGCTGGGATTACAGGCATGAGCCACTGTTCCCAGCTGGACGGTTTCTTAATAAGGCAAACGCCAAAAAAATGTATACACATTTTAAGAAGGGAAAAAACTGTATTAAAATTGTAATACTCAGTATGTACCAATAACAAAAGATTAATACAAGCCATGTTTGACTTCTGCAGTTACAACAGGTGCACATTGTTTGGTAGACTTCTGTGGTGAGCATGTAAACTGTTCTGACACCATAGCAGGTAAAGTGGGGCTTGCTGCTGGATGAGGCCTTCTGGCTCTTCCCTTGTACACATCACACACGTTACACACAGTACCATGTGTCTCAAACTTATCACAAATGCGTGCAGTCGTTAGGCGTGTTGGAGGATCCGTTGCATGCTCATGCCTCCACTGTCATTGTACTTCCACAATGTTCTCAGATTTCAAATACCACTTCCAAATGGTCTTGTACTTCTCAAATGACAACTGTGCTTCTGTCATTTTCTTTGACTGTCCTACCGGTCGCACGGTGATAGTAGCAATTTATTTGATTAGTGCCATCTTTTGAGTGAACGTCATACTACACCTTGCTACTATAATTCAACTTCAAAAAGGAATTCATAGATAATGTCTCTTACAATGTGCATACACTTTTTTTTTAAGTTGGAGTCTCACTCTGTTGCCCAGGCTGGAGTACAGTGGCATGTTCATGGTCACTGCAGCCTCAACCTGCTAGGGTCAGGCAATCCTTCCACCTCAGCCTTCCAAGTAGCTAGAACTATAGGCGTGCACCACCATGTCCGGCTAATTATTTATTTTTTTTTAATTTAATTTAATTTTATTTTATTTTTTGAGTTAGAGTCTCACTCTGTCACTGGAGTGCAGTGGCCTCTCCTGGCCACTGCAGCCTCGACCTGCTGAGCTCCAACGATCCTTCTGCCTCAGCCTTCCAAGTAGCTGGAACTACAGGCGC
>NW_007251128.1:192872-224804 GCF_000164805.1 Carlito syrichta | reverse complement strand
TTGAGTTGGAGTCTCACTCTGTCACTCATCACTGGAGTGCAGTGGCATGCTCACGGCCACCGCAGCCTCGACCTGCTGGGCTCAGGTGATTCTTCCACCTCAGCCTTCCAAGTACTGGAACCACCATGCCCAGCTAATTTTTTGATTTGTTGTAGAGGCGAGGTCTCGCCAAGTTGCCTAGGCTGTTCTTGAATCTGTGGTCTCATGCAATCCCCTCACCTCTGTAATCTCACCCAAAGTGCTGGGATTACAGGCTTGAGCCACTGTGCCTGGCTAAATGTATATACATTTTTTTGCCATCCCTGTTTTGTTATAATTACCACATGGACCACCCATTCTATTCCTAAGTATTTATCAAAGAGAAACAAAATGTATGTCCATACAAAGACATATACATGAATGTTCACAGCAGCTTCATTTGTAGTAGCCAAATATACCAATTGTGGCATATCTGTACAATGAAATACTACCAGTAATAAAATGCACTCAGTTATTGGTACATGCCACAGGAGAGATGATCTCAAAATAATTATTCTGAATGAAAGAAGTCATATAAAAAAGTACATACTGCTTGATTATATGTATAAAATTCTAGAAAGTGTAAACTAATCTATCAGGACAGGAAGATAAACTGCCTAGAGAAGGCGCGAGGCGGAAGAGGATTACAAGAGGCTGGGGGAAACTGCTGGAAGTGGTGTTTACTGTGTTAATCGTGGTAGTAGTTTCATGGGTGTTTTATATCTACTGACGTTTATCACTTTGTATGCTTTAAATACATAGAGTTGATTGTTGTCAATTATACCTCAATAAAGCTATTAAAAAGAAGAGCCAGCCTGGGGAGCATAGGGAGACCTTGTTTCTACAAAAAATAATAAAAATAAGCCAAATGTGCCAGTGCAGGCCTAAGGTCCCAGCTACTTGGGAGGCTGAGGAAGAAGGATGGCCTGAGCCCAGGAGGTGGAGGCTGCAGCGAGCCAGATTGCACCATTACACTCCAGCCTGGGAGTGAAAGTGACACCCTGTCTCAAAACAACAACAAACAAAAAAGAAGAGGATGACTATATGACACATGTGCGGCCCTGGGGGAGTTTGTGGTTTGCGGAGGAGGCAGATTCGAGGCCCAGTGGTGGCCACAACCAGGAGTGACCCAAGACTGTGAGCCACTGAATTGTGCCCCGGAGTCCTGGTCCTCAAGGTGCTGTGGGGCCACATCGATCGCACCTGGCTCCTTAGAGGTGTGCGCTCCCAGGCCCCCTCAGCCATGCCCAGGTGACTCATGTGTACATTCTAGTTTGAGCACGTACTGGGCTCCCACAGGAGACCGGGGGAGCAGCCCCAGGCCCTCCCTGCCCTCTCAGAGCTCACCAGCAAGGACCTCACAGTGTGTCTGTGTTGTGACAGGGATGTGAAAGATCTGGGAGGGCTGGAGGCAGGGAGGGAGCAGAAAGGTCTCCCGAGGAGCTGAGGCCCGGAGGTGGGGGTGGGTGGGGAGGAGCACCCAGGGACCAAGGTACACAGGGGCTGTGGGCCACACCCTCCCGAAGGGGACCTCCTGGGTCTCAGCCAAACCCCCGCCTCCAAGGCCCTCCCGGACCCATCTGAGCCCTTCTCTCGGCTCCCCCACCCCCCTGGTCTTCCTTCCTTTTCCCAGGGGCCGAGTCGGGGCAGCGGCCTTGCTCTGCTGCCCCTGCTGCCCCTGCACCCAACCCTGGCACAGGGCAGGGACTCAGAAACGGGCACTTCCTGTCTAGGAAAGAGATAATGCCATTATGGCCCAATCATGGACCCAACTTCTGAACTGCATTTTGGTCTTGCTCCTAAAATCATACTGGCCTAAAGCCAGCTTTAGACCCATGGTGCTATCTTGCTTCTGAGAACTTATGGACCCAGAGGCCCCAGGACAGAGGAGCAGAGGCTCGGCCCTCCCTCCTCTCTGCTCAGACTCTCTTGGCATTGGGTGGAATCACTGGGCCTTCTTCCCTCATCCCCATGCTGTCACCTGGCAGGAACTGGAGCTGAAAGGTTAACAGGAGTCCTGGTTTATGGGGGTGAGCTGGCAGGAAGAGGGTCACTGAAGGCTGAGACAAGGGATGGGAGTGGCTGAGAGGACCCAGGATTCCTGGTGAGACCAGGCTCTGTCCTTAACACGGGAGGGTGACGGCAGCTATGGGGCAGCCACTGAGGCTTGATGTTGGAGAACAGAGAAGAGAAAATCCCAGTACTGGGTTTGCTGCTGGAAGAACAGAGGCCCCTGTGACAGGACCTGGGGCTTTGGGGGATGGGCCTTCGTAAGAGAAATGGAGCCCATTTTGCATGTGACCAGCCACAGCATTTGCTGTGTCTCCGTTGCTTTGCAGGTCCATGAGGTTTGATGTCGCATCTGTGGCTCAGGGAACCTGCTTTGATATCTGACCCCCGCAGACCAACCAGAGTGTGGGCCAGGGCAGAGGGGTGGACCAGCGCAGTGTGCTACAGGGTCCTGGGCCCGGGGACAGTGCTGAGAAGCCACAGCTACCCCGGGGGGGGTATAACCTCGGTGCTTAGGTCCCCAGTCTAGGCCACTGGTCACGGAGTCTTGCATCCCAGCAGTAAATTTCAGCATTAGCCAAACCACCATGCAGGAAAAAACTGGAGGTGTATTTCATCTCTGGGCCAGATTGAGTTTCTGAGAAGTTTTAGTTAACTGCAACTATGACCGTGAACTTTTCAGTTCAGTTTGTTCTGCCTGCGGCTGCTTGTGTCCTACAATGCCCTCAAAATGCTTGGCAGGAACCACAGGCTGCCCAACTGAGGCCACGGAGTGGGTCTCAGCCGGTGTCACTGTCTGTCTCACCTTTATTCCCATTGCTGGATTCCCTAACTACAGGCCACACGGTCACTTTTCTGTCCCTTCATAGTCTTGCATTTACACATTTTAAAATACAATGAAGATGGAACCTTGTTAAACAAATGGAAGATAGAGTGTTCTTAAACTTCATGAAAGAGGCATTTGCTGCTAAACAATCAGAAGGGACCCAGCCAAATGCCAGTTTCCCGGTAAGGACCTTTGCCATTAGTATTCCGGCCACACCTCCTGGTGGCAGGGGAAAGTACATGTGTGGGGTTGTGTGATAAAAAAATCTGACAGTGTTATACATGTGATTTAAGGTGAGTTTTGAAGGAAGAGGGAGTACAACATGACATGTGGTTTTTGTTTTTGTTTTTTTCTTGAGTCAGAGTCTCACTCTGTCGCCCAGGCTGGATTGCAGTGGCAGGCTCATGGCCACCCCCCAGCATCAACCTGCTGGACTCAGGTGATCCTTCCGCCTTAGCCTTCCAAGTCCGGAACCACAGGTGCACACAACTGCACCTGGCTAATTTTTTTGATATATTGTACAGATGAGGTTTCACCAAGTTGCCTAGGCTGGTCTTGAACCCCTGGGCTCAGGTAGTCTTCTTGCCTCGGCCTCCCAAAATACTGGGATTTAGGCTTGAGCCACCGTGCCTGGCTGGGTCAGTGTTTTAGTTGCAAGCCTTTTGGTTGCTAGCAAGTGATACCCGGCTTGAAGTATCGTTTTAAAAGAGTCAGAGATTTATGGGCTCAGAGAAACTGAACAGGGCAGGGTGTTACTGGAAATAGGCGCAGCCAGAGACTCTACCTGGCTCGCCCTCTCTGTCTCTTCCTGAATGGTGGTTCTTTCCTCCTGCCCCATGGCTTCCTCCAGAGACAGGGAAAGCAGGGGTTGGGGGCCCTCAGTTCCCATCCGAACTCGAAGGAAGGCTCTGATTGGTGTGGCTACAGTTGGCCATCCCCCTGCAGTCAGGCAGTTTCCATTAGAATGATAAGGTGAGATGGGGAGGAGAGAGGGGAGGAGATGCCAGCAGATGCCCTAACCTGGAGGGAGGTCTGCGGAGGCATGCCATGGCCCAGCAGCACCCCAGCTGCTGATGGCTCTGGGATTCCTGGCGACACTGGATGATGCCCAAAGAGCATCCCAGAAGACACCACGACACCTTAAAGTCCAAGTTCTGGGTGCTGTGTGACGCCACCCTCCATCCATCCTCTCAACGGAACCCCCTCGGCAGCCACTGGTCGTGTTGGTCGTGCCCCCCTCTTGGCAGCTGTAGTCTGTGCCTGACTCAGAACTGATTCTCTTGACATCTTTGTGTTGACAATGGCCGCTCCCTGCATTCTTCTCTCTCCAGCCACCGGAACAACAAACATCCAGTTGTCTGGCCTCAGTCTCACCTGGACCGCTCAGAAGAGGCCCTGTCCGTGCCAGGTTCTGCCTCCTTTCCTAGGATGGGGGCGTTGTTGTGGGGTCTTCTAGTACCCCAGCCTCCCTGCCTCTGGGGCACTACTGTGGTACAGCGATAGAGTGACTCAGAAAGCCAGGTCTCTTCTCCCTGAATATTTCCTGCATCCCCAGCAGGGGTCTTTCAGAAGCTCAGAACCCTTATCTCCTCTTTTACCTGTTTTGTGTTTTTTTCTCTGACTGCCACTCCACGCTCTTTGGGGAGTCCCGGCTGGGCTTGGGTATTCCAGGGTGCTGGGTCCCTGGAACCACCCTGACCAGCCTGCTCCCCACTGTCTGCCCGAGCCAACCCTCTCCCAGCCTGTGCCCTGTGCCGGCCACTCGGGCCTTATCCAAGGGGCTCAGTGCACAGAAGCCGGCTTCCTTCCGGGTTCACATGCTGGATTGCCACGTGGCAGGCAGGGATCCCAATGCAGGCTCCAGCTGGGATGTCTGAGGCCAGGCCGTGAGTCTGTCCTCCAGCCCTGGGTCAAGGGCTGGGCAAGTCCTTTAGTCATGCTGCCCCCCTGGAGTGGCCCTTCAAGTTAGCCTTTGGCCCAGAGTGGCGATGGTGACCCCTGACTTCCTGCTCATCCCCTCCCCCCCCCGCCTTGCCCTGGGCTCAGGTATGTTATCCAGGCTCTACCTTGCCTTCTGTGTAAACCCAGGATCGCCAGCCCTGCCTCCTGCCTGGCTTCTCCCTCAAAGACTTGGCTGCCTGAGTTCAGGCTGGTTCGATGCAGCTCGGATCCTGTTGGTCTCACACTCATCTCCCTTTCAGGCTGGTTGGTGCTCCTCACTCCAGCTGCTTAAGAACCAGACCGCGGCCGGGCTCGGTGGCTCAGCCTGCAATCCCACGCTTTGAGAGGCCAAGGCCGAGGTGAGTGGATTGCCTGAGTCTGCGGATTCGAGACCCACCTGGGTAACTTGGCGAGACCTCATCTCTACAATAAATCAAAAATCAGCCGGGCGTGGTGGCGCACGCCTGTAGTTCCAGCTACTTGGAAGGCTGAGGCCGAAGGATCGCCGGAGCCCAGCAGGTGGAGGCTGCGGTGGTCGGGAGTGGCCACTGCACTCCAGTCTGGGTGACAGAGTGAGACTCCAACTCAAAAAAATAAATAAAGAAAGAACCAGACCACAAAGTCCTGGGAGTCCAACTATGTACCTACTGACTCTACTCCCAGAAAGCGGTGACTCATCACTGAAGACTGGTGACCAAGGGCAGCTCCACACCCACGAACTCTGGGGCAGGTGTGCTTTTGTGAGACATGGAGGAACAGTGAAAGTGTGAGCAGTGGCAGTGTGCCAAGCAGGAAAGTGTCCAGTGAACACTAGGGCAACCGGACGAAACCCTCAGTTATCCACAGAATCCCGGGAGAAGGTCCAGGTTAGATGCCGGAAGGCGAATGAATGCCAGTGTCTTGGGCCAACCCGGGACCTGAGGACAAGTAGAAAGAGATGTGGGCGGAGACAGCTACCACCTGTCCACTGCACGTGCCACCCCTGGCTTCACCACTCTGGGGGGCACACATCGTCCTGCTCTTTCTCGCTGTCCCCAGCATGGCCCCTGGTTCACCCAACATCACGCTTCGGAGGCTGTACCATCAGGCACTGCTTCTGCCAGTGGTGTGCTGATAAATGTTTAACAACCAGCTCTCCGAGGGGGAATAAACCTTTGGTTGTGGCGTTTGCCACATTTCTTTGATGCAGATACCCCTACCATGGCGTTTCAAGCTACTAAGATGATGCCACTGAACACACAGTTGGGAAGACATGCATATTAGTCTTCATCACTTATGTCAGATTTCTACCAGATACAAGAGATGCAAATAACCTCCAGGGCAGACAATAGTAAATGCAGTAAAATAATTGGAAAATGAAGCATTTTGAGTATTTACTGCCTTTATTTTTAATGGAACTTATTTAATTGTAAGTTTATATAACATATGTTGGTAATGGCTATGTTTAAAACCAGCTCATAGAATTCCTGAAAATTTAGTGACCAGTGCTTGCAAGTTGGTCCAAGATGGCCACACACTACTGCTTCCTACCCAGGCGCCAGAGGGCCTGGTGGACTCCCTGTCCCCAGCACTCCTCAAGGTCATGGCTGCATGGCCTTTGCTCCAGCCTTCTCACTTACAGCTCATGCAACCAACTTGCTCCTTCTTCAGGACTCCCCTCCGACTTCAATGCACTCAGTATCCAGCTCGCGGCCTAGCTTGCTCTGGGACAGGCTGACCTCTGGCCAACGTTCTAAGGAAACTGCTCTCAAAGGCGACCTCGGGCCATCTTCCCCTCCATCTCTTCCACAGCCTGGTCGTGGGGAGCGCCCTCCACGTCCTGCTTTCCTCCTGGGTTCCAGAGCTGCATCCCTGCTCCTCCACCTCCTCCCTGGAATCCCCTGCACCAGCTCTTCTTCTTTCTCAAAGCCCCGGTTCTATCTTCAGTTTCTTATTTCCATAGTCCACTCTTCTGAGATCTCACCCAGGCTTCAACTGATGCCATGAGGAGACGACTCTGGATGGGTCTCTAAAGGCCTCCTTCAATCTGGGGCTGGGGATCTGGCCTGGACCTTGGCCATCGCAAAGGCCAGGAATTCTCCCTACAAGATGGATGGCAACTTGAGAGTGAGTGGGGAGGTGTCTCCATAACCCGGCACAGGAAAGTCCCAAAGGATGTATTTGCAGGGAGGTTAAATGACCCCGAAAGATTCAGTCCTGAACACCTTCTATGGGGTAGATTGTTGCAGTACTACTCTGTTTGTCCAGCTTCCCTGTATCCACATCCTTCCTATGGACTTGAGCTTTGGCCATGTGACCTGCTTTGGCCAATAGGAGAAGAGTGACAATGATGCGAGTAGAGATTGAACAGCCTCAGCCTTGATCTCTCTTATTGTCCCTGTCATGGGAACCCGGAGGCTACCATATGATCAAGCCCAAGCTGGCTGGAGGATGAGTGGCCTGCCTCACTGGGGCAGAACCAAAGGTTCAAGCCATGGCCAACTTTCAGACACAAGTGAGGCCCTCGGGTGCTCTCTGATCACAACGCCCAACTGAATCCAGCAAAGTACAGTAGAAGAACCACCCATCAGTGCCCAACCCCCATTGCTGGTGTCCATAATTGTAAAGCTAATAAATTGTTGTTTTGATCCACTAAGTGTCAGAGGTAGTTTGTTATGTGCAAAAGCTAACTGAATCATTTTTTTTTTTTTTTTTGAGTTGGAGTCTCACTCTGTCACCCAGACTGGAGTGCAGTGGCCGCTCCCGGCCACCGCAGCCTCGACCTGCCGGGCTCTGGCGATCCTTCCGCCTCAGCCTTCCAAGTAGCTGGAACTACAGATGCGCACTACCATGCCCGGGTAATTTTTGATTTATTGTAGAGATGAGGTCTCACCAAGTTGCCCAGGCAGTTCACGAACCCGCGGGCTCAGGCAATCCACTCACCTCAGCCTCCCAAGGCACGGGATTACAGGCTGAGCCACCGAGCCCGGCTTGAATCATTTCTTAGTACAGCTCACCACAAATAGTGTCTGGGAAGATAAAGATGGTCAGGCAAATAGGCCACCACCCAGCCACAAGGCTCTGCTATGAGGGACAATGGGGGGTCAGGAGGATCTGCCAGGTCCTGGGCCAAGATTAGGGTGGGGAGGTCAATTTGCACACAAAATTTGAGGTACTCAGAAACTCAGTAATCAATATAAATACTGTGATATTTTAATGCAATATTAAAAAAAAATCAAATTGGCAAATTATGGCCCATGTGCTAGCTGCCTATTTTTGCAAAATTTTATTGGAGTCGGGGCTTGGATTAAGATTAGACAAGTCAGGTAGGGTCATCCAAGTACAGAGTCAGACCTGTTTTTTTTTTTGAGTTGGAGTCTCACTCTGTCCGCCCAGGCTGGAGTGCAGTAGCATGTTCATGGCCACTGCAGCCTCGACCTGCTGGGCTCCGGCGATCCTTCTGCCTCAGCCTTCCAAGTAGCTGGAACTACAGGCATGCGCTATCATACCCGGCTAATTTTTTTGGTTTATTGTAGAGATGAGGACTCGTCAAGTTGCCTAGGTGGGTCTCGAACCCACAGGCTCAGGCAATCCACTCACCTCGGCCTCCTAAAGTGCTGGGATTACAGGTGTGAGCCACTGTGTTTGGCTCGATGACCTTTAAAAATGTTTTGGTTTACTTGTGTATTTGACTTTTCCTCCTTAAACTGTGTTTATATCCAACCCCAGTGAACTCACTGAAGCCAGCAGATAGTTGGGATATTTATGAACAAGCTGTTGGTATCTTACAAAGTATATTTCTAGCCTTCACCCTTGGAATGTAGAAGTGTGTGCCTGGGAGTTGACTCTCCCAGGGTGTGGTGCAGAGGCACTTTCCTGGAAGAACCACCCACACTTCACCTGGTAATCTCAGTGTATTTTGACCCTATGTTGGATACTCCTCTTTTCTCTAAAAGACTATCTTTTATTTTTCTAAGATGACCAGTCATTTACAAATGAGACTTTAGCTCTTTGGTAGGCTTGAGAGAGAAACAGCAGTTACCTAGCAGGGAGACACTGGGTTACACCAACAACTCTCCCACTGCACTGGCTTTCTGCTGCTCCCACGGCAAGGCAGGAGAACAGCCGTGCCAGTCAGTAGCATCTGAGGAATCTGCAGGAGAGTGGATTTATTGGGGGAACAGGAGAGATTCTTCTACACCGCTCCTTTGCTGTTCATCTGCAACCACGCCAGGCCTCTTTGAAGTTTCGCTATGGAGCGATTCCACTTCGGGGACTCTCTACTTTCCTCTGTCCACACTGCCAGGACTGGAGATGAGCATTTGTGTTTTCTCTTTATGCCTCTGCAGGTCAAGTCAGGATGCAGAGAGTGCCTGGAGGTTGACAGTTCAGGATGGCAGCCTTCTTCCCTGAGAACAGAGAAGGGCTCGCACAGCTCTGGAGATTCAAGAAGTGACTGTCAGGCTGGTCACACAAGAGTGCTGGCATGCCCGACTTGGTGCTACCGCCAAGGACTCACGAGATGAATAGGCATCCTGGCTCTCGACAGGTTTCCAGTCCTCTCGTGGGCACCCTGGCCTCTTGCCTGCTTGGCTTTCTTGTTTGCCTCCTCTGCTGCTCTCCTGAGGAGTCAGTAGGCTGCTGAAAAATGCAGAGCTTATCCTTTATTTATGACCAGCGGGACTGCCGAGATGTCTCCACTGAAGGGTCTGGAAGGGCAGATTAAGTGCCTAGGGGAGAGCATGCGATTTTAATCTGCTTTCTATTTCCCCTCACACACGCACACCCATGTGTGCACACACACACAGGGCCATCTAAATACTGATTAGTTTTATTTGATTTTACAGTTTAGGTAACATTCAGGATACCTGAACTGTGCTGGCCCTGAAGGCAAACTTCCTGTCCCAACATGTGGGCCCTGAGGACACCCTGGTTGAGGAGCACGCACAGGCTGCCCCAGCAGGATGGGTCACTTTACCAGGGAGCTGTTGGGTTTATGGTGCTAATGGAAGGAGGGAAGCAGAGGGCGTGCCCTGGTCAAACTGGTCAACTTCCTAAGGCCTTCAAAAATTGTGTGCAGAAATGCAGGGCAGCTTTAAAGAGATGGGTACATGACATACTCTTTATCAGATTTTAAAAGATAAAGATGTGCTTTATCTGCTGCTGAGGTGTATGGCTTAAGGATGAATTTCCCTTGTTCTAAGTGCTTCTGTGTCCCAGAAGTTGGTGTGAGTGAGGAGAACTGCTTTCTGCCAAGGCTGCCCTGGTCAGCAGTCTTGGAAGAGGCTACGCTCCCAGGCTGAGCACTCCCAGCTCTGGTTCCTCTTTACAAGTTCTGGGGACAGAGCTGCACTGGGCTGGCCCTGCACTCTGTTCACCCTGTGGCGAGGCCCAGGGCTGTGAATCTAATGCCCGCTGTTCCTGGGCCAGATCTCCCGAGGACAAAAGCCACTCCATCATCTCTGTGCGTGAAGGGTGACCAGGAAAGTCTGCATCGCAGGAGGGCAGTAGCAGGCCCTCCCCAGCCCTTCTGGGTAGCTCTGTCCTGAGGAGAAAGTCATGTTGCTGACGGGGCTGCGATGGCCTGGAAAGCCAGCCTCTCCTCAGCTACCCAGCATCTTGTAGACAACTCTCTTCACATCCATCACTTGCAGCTGCTGCCCGGTTGAGAACGGAAAGCTGGTTGGTCCTCAGGCTACGTGACAGTGACACCCAGGGAAAGACACCATCCTCACTTCCTGTAAGACTGGCTGCCTGGAGAGGAAAGCCAGAGCAAAATGTCGGTGCCAGGCAGTCCCTACACAGAACCCCCTCTGTCCCATCCAATCCCTCTTTCAACAGGCTCATGTCCAAGTTGAATAAAGAGAACCTTCCCTCCCACAGGTCACCTGTGCTGTGGCCAGGGTGTGGCTTGGTTTGGCCATATGCTTTCCTCACAGGAAGCAGGCTACATGGCGAGTTCTGCTGGCAACAGCTCACTTGTTTGTTGCGTCCACAGGCCCCATAACATCCACAGCTGGCTGAGTGATCCACACGGCTTAGGTCATGTTATGCTGTTGGAGGTGGGGTCAGGCCAGCCGCCAGCTACCGGTGTCATTGCTAACTGGGGCTCCCCTGACCCGGTACAGCCTGGAAGCCGGCAGGGTCAGAGAGGCCTGTGCCTTTCTCCTGACCAAGTCTTCCCTGTATTCACTGGCATTTCCTCTGGGGCTGACCTGGGCTGTTGCTGGGGAACTAGGCTGGTGTGTTTCCCAGCAGGAAGAGGGAGGGCCCTTCACCCCCACTTGCAGCCCGGCAGTTCTCAGCTGACCAGAGTGCCCAAGGTCTGGTCAGGACAGGGAGGGCTGGGGACAGTCACTGAAATGTGCATATCCTGAGTGTGACTTATTTTGTTCTGCCTGACATTCTTTTGTTCTGACTTTTTGTTTTCCCTTATTTTTAGTAAAGCCCTTTAGAAATGTCCAGACCAGTTAGGGTGTAGAGGTGGGGAGCTGTCAACTGGCAGAGGCTGGAGGGAGACAGAGAAAGATGGAGAAGTGCCCTCCGGTCCTTACAGTGAGCAAAAGGTGAGACGGAGGCCTCTAGGACAGCATGGTGACCCTTGGGCCCACCCCATCTTCAGACCCTTCTGACGGCCCCTCCAGCTGGCCTGCTTCTGTTTGACTTAGAGGCTGCCTGACCAGTGGCTGGGCCCTGCAGGGACATAGCCTGTAGACCAGGGTCTTGATGGCTGCCTCGCATCAGAAGGCAGATCCGAGTTTCAGGGTCGACCCCTGTGCAACAGAAACAGGTCAGGGCCAACTTTGTAAGCTCCACAGAGAGGAGATCTAATCTCTGATACTGCCCAGAGGTCTTACTCCTTACTTGTATAAGAGCCGCTGAGGCCAACAACAAATTAATAAGGAAGAAGATTAATGAAGAAACGGCCCTAGGGCAAAGGAAGCCACCTGCTAGGCCTTCCCACCCACCTGGCAGGCACACAAGAAGCAGCACAGGTTCAAATGTTGCAGCAAATGCCCTTCCCTCCAGGTTGGCGGGTGGCTGGACTTCCACGCCAGCCAGGGCCTGGGCTGACTTACTCTGCAGGCCTTTCATGGAGGACGCCATGGAGCCAGGGCGGCTAGCCTGCTGGGGTCCACACGAAGAGAACTGAGGGGCCAGAGCTGACGCCTTTGCCTTGGGTGGATTCCGGTCCAGTATCTCTGGAGTGCGAGGTGTCTGGGGCTTGCAGATGAAGGCCGATGTAAATTCCCTAGAACAAAACGTGCAACCTGGAGTCACAGCTACTAACTGGTTAGAAATCAAGGCCAGGCTTGGTGACTCAGCCTGTAATCCTGCGCTTTGGGAGGCTGAGGTGAGTGGACTGCCTGATCCCGCGGGTTCAAGACCCGCCTGGGCAACTTGGCGAGACCTCATCTCTACAACAAATCAAAAAATCAGCTGGGCGTGGTAGCGCGCACCTATAATTCCAGCTACTCGGAAGGCTGAGGTGGAAGGATCGCCGGAGCCCAGCAGGTCGAGGCTGCGGCGGCCGGGAGCGGCCACTGCACTCCAGTCTGGGTGACAGGGTGAGACTCCAACTCAAAAAAAAAAAAAAAAAAAGAAATCACAAAATGAGGAAGGAAATCGCCCCTGTGAAGATTGGTAGACGCCAGGCAGGCACTGTCCTAGGCACGGGGTGGGGTGGAGTGACGGAGGGAACCAATGGGCAAAAACCCCTGCCCCATGGAGCCCTCAGTCCTGCTTCACCGCTCTCCTGCTGGTGACTACAAGTAAGTTTCCTGACACTTTGGGAGCCTCAGTTTCTCTGCCAGTAAAATGATGTTTTGCAAAGATGAGGTCTCGCTAAGTTGCCCAGGCTGGTCTCGAACTTCTGGGTTCAAGCAATCCTCCTGCCTTGGCCTCCCACAGTGCTGGGATTGCAGGTGTGAGTCCCTGTGCTTGGACTTACATCACTTTAATAACTAGAAAAATAATACTTCCATGATCTGAAAAATCTCCAAATTCAAATCAGGCAAAGAATGACATAAAAATGGCTCAGACTTTAGGTAACAATTCTTCAAACCAGCTTCAAAGGTGAGGGAGGATTTAGCCCTTCTAATTTTTTTTTAAACTGCAACATTAAATAAAATTCATTTTTGCACCACTCACGATATTCTCCACAGAATTTTCCATGCTATACCTTTTGCATGTGTGCATGTTTTCGCTTGGCTGCAGTTACGGTTACATGCTATTCTGTTCTATTTCTACAAGCATCATTCCATTCTCCCTCTGTATGTCCACACAGCCTGTCAACAGTTGTGTGCTATTTCTTCTGACTGAGATACTCTAATTTATTAAGCTGATGTTCCGCTTTTCTTTTATTCATTGAAAGCTCATGTGTGCTAAGAATCATGTTAGGTACTGTGAGAGCCATTCCTGCTCTTAGGAAGTTCACAGGTAAGTGGGGCTACCTGGTGAACTGGGTTGTGAAATAATTAGATAAATGCTTTGCTGGTGCTTTTCTTACACATATACACTTTTTTTATATTGTCTAGTAAGGTGGTTTTTTTAGGTTGATATGTAATCCTATATATTTATGGAGTACAGTATGATGCTTTGTTAATGTATATAGTGTGTAATGATCAAATGAGATGGTTTTCTTTTAACATTATTTGGTTCAAATTTTTAATATTTTGCTATTCTGATACTTTTGTTATTGTTTAACTGTTAATTTATTTTAAGTTATAGTAAAATATGCATAATACTATCTTACTCATTTTTAAGTGCTACTCTATCATATTTTAGAAAGGAAAAACAGGGAACCTAGTAAGACCTATTCAAGTGAACAATGGTGGCTGACTGGAGTAGCCCTCACAGGCAGCCAGGCACCCACAAGGGTTGAAGGAGCTGAATGTGCACGTGCAGGAGAAATTTCTAGCTTCACATATGGTACCTGAAAGCCAATGGGAAGCAAGGTCAGGGTGCAGAGTCAGGGGCAGTTCAAGTGAATCAGTAAGAAGCAAAAGGCCTGGGCAGCAGAGCTCAGGAATCTATAACCTCTCAACCCACAGATAACCAGAAAACGGAACCCTCCTTTTGGAGAGCAATTTGGCAACGTGTACCAAGACCTTTATGTGATCATTATTTTTATGTGTCAATTTGGCTGGGCCATAGTGCCCAGATAGTCACCCAAACATTATTCTAGACATTTTCATGAAGTTGTTTCTGGATGAGATTAACATTTAAATCAATGGACTTTGAGTAAAGCAGCTTACTCTCTATAATGTGGGTGAGCCTCATCTAATCAGTTGAAGGGTCTAAACAGAAAAAGACTGACTTTCTCCAAGCAAGGACTTTTGCTAGCAAATGGTCTTTGGACTTGAACTACAACTCTTTCCTGAACTTCCAGTCTGCTGGCCTACTCCATCAGATTTTGGCAAGCCTCTAGGATCATGTGAGCCAATTCCCTAAAATAAGTTCCTCTTTTTCTCTATAAGAGGCAGGACCCCCCTCCCCCCCCAAAAAACCACAGAATTATCTTTTTGGAGGGCAGGTCCCTTGTGGTACACTCAGAATTTGTTACTCCAAATCAAACAGTCAACCAAAATTTTTATCTGGAAGTTTTGAGAAGGTACCGTCACGACTGAGGAAGAAATGTCCTGAGTTGTGGCAAACAGGTGACTGGTTCTTCCACTATGACAATGCACCTGCCCACACCGTGCTGAGTGTTCAGCAGTTTTTGACCAAGAATGGCATGACCCCGTCCCCACCTTCCCTTCCCCACCCAATTTCACCCTGAGTGACTTTTTGGTTGTTTCCATGGATGAAAAAAGTCTCCAAAGGGAAACGTTTTGCTGAAGTGGAAAAAAAAAGGCAGAAGCACTAAAAGGCATCAAGATTGATGAATTAAAAAACTGTTTTGAGCAGCGAAACAGCATCTTGATAGGTGGATTACATCAGATGGAGAATACTTTGAAGGTGACTAAAGTTTAAACACGCAAGAATCAAAACACAATTTTTAATAAATAAATTCCTGGTTTTTGGTCTCTCCTCGTATACATACATCTTGTTGGTTCTGTTTCTCTGGAGAATGCTGACGAATAAAACCTAAAACGTGAGCCTTCCGTTTGCCCTACGACATACTGCTTGTGGGGTCAGGGTAGTGCTATTGCTGGGAACAAGTGTCCTCAGACAGGGGCTCCCTCAGCTGGCTCCTCCCACTGGCACAGGAGAAAGTGGCCCTCTGAAGAGTGTCAGGGAGCTGCCCCCGGCCCCATGAGGCCTTCCCCAAGGTGTTGGGGGCTGCTGCAGGAGGTGGCTGTGTTGAGAGGAGGATTATGGAAAGGACACGGGGGAGGCAGGGGTGGATGGCTGTTGGTGAGGGTCAGCTGAGCCCCAGTGGCCTCAGAGCCCTCTGTCCCCCTTGCTGGTGAGTTCAGCAGCCTAGAGGCAGCCCAGAGCCAGAGCCAGGAAATTGTGCTGGTTCAGCAAGAGATGAGGGCAGATTAGGGTAGAGCAGAGAAAGCACGTGGAGAGGAAGTCCAGGACAGCAGTTATCTACGACTTAGGGATAGTCATTTGCTGCAGAACACATGGCACTGGGTATTGGAAAAAAGGTAAACTTTGATGGATGTGTAAATTGGGAGGTGCCCTGCAAGATAGGCAGTTAGTTATTACAGCAGCCTGGCCCCTTATATGATCTCAGCTCATCAATAGGAACATTGTGTCAGACTGGGACGAGCAATAAAAGGCCTCTGGAGAGATTTAATCTTGACTTGTGTTTGGAATGCTGCTGAGTCATAATCCCGCCGCGGAGCATCACCCAGCAGAGGATACTGTGTCCCTTCAATTTGCATTAAGGCCCAAACAAAAGCACACAGGGGTCCCCTAAGTGGGCTCTGCTCATCAGTTCATAACTGGCTCTGCCATTGCTGCAGTCATTTCATCTGGGCTATGACAAACCTAGAAAGGGGAAGAGGTGGGAGGACTAGGGGCAGAAAATAAGCAGGTGAAGGTGAAAAGGGAACAGTTACACAAACAGCTCTCGGGTATGTGCACAAATATGCGGCTATCCTGCCCTGATTTCCCTGGCCTCCTTGTTCCTTTAGCTGGACATGCTGGGTGTGTCATCCTGAACTGCTATATGTCCTTAGGAGACAGTTTGAGGGGGAAAAGCATATATGTGAACACATGCACAATCCCTCTTTATTTTATGTTAGATCAGAAAATATAGTTTATTTAGAAAGGGGGGGGAGAGAGAGAAAGAGAGAGAGAGAGAGAGAGAGAGAGAGAAGAGAGAAGGGGGATCCACTTCCCCCATATTGGGGAGGGGACCAGAGCATACAGAGAAGCATGGCCCCTCTTTATTTTTTAAAAAAGCTACAGTATTTACAAAATAATCATCTCCTATCTGTGGCAGGACAGGATTTGGGGCATTTGCTTCTGACTCCATCCTGGGGCTGAGGCGAGGGCCCATCTGAGGCACCCGCTCTCTGCCTGTCCTTAGGCCACATGGAGGGGAACTTCCAGGGCACACGCCTTCCCCACCCTGCTGGGCCTGCTCCTTGGGAGTCATAGAGCTACACTGAGCTGGACCAATGGGTGACAGAGAAGGTGATGGACAAGGCAGTGCTGCTACCACCTTCCTGGAGGTGCTGGCCGGGAACCAACCCTGAGCATTCCAAAGTGTAAGTCAGTCCCTGCAGTCTGGACTGACATATTTCACAGGGAGCACCTTGGCTCTTTTTGGGATAAATGCATTTTTTTCTTGATAAATGCATTTGTAAAGCCTGACCAACGGTGTCCTTCCCTGCTACTCCACTCCAAGGATTCTAAGAAGTTGATACAAGAAAAGGAAAAGTACACCATGGGCAGAAAGGATTGTGTGTGACTGTAGGGCCTGGTCTTTTATTCCTCACCTTCCGGGAAAGCTATTCTGGTGACCAGTTGTTGGAAGCCCACTGGAGTGGAGTTCAAGTGGCCACTGTCCTTAAGCACCTGAACGCCAGGCCAGTGACCAGGGCTATCACCCAGTCTACCATTTACCTAGACCGCCAGCTTCCGGCCTGCACACCCAACTCTTCTTCCTCACCCGAGATGAGAGACAAGAGGGCAGAGCTGGAGGAAGCAGAAGGGACAAATCAAAGCCACAAAAGCCACACAGGGAGTCGCTCTCTCTCCTACTTGTTCCTCAACATGTACTCTGATGGCCTGCTCTGGGCCATGCCCAGAAACACAGTGATAGACACCTGCCTGTGGTGCCGGGTACCTGTTTCCGAGCCACGGATGGCATGACAGCACAGTGGGATCTGGGCCCCATGGGAGAGGACTGTGGCTGCTGTGAGCCTGGCGGGGGGCAGGGCGTGATCTTGTAGGGTCAAACAGGAAGAAGGAATGCTTAGCTGAGACCTGAAGGAGGACTGAGGTTGGACGCCCCCAAAGAAGAGGTTGGGGTGTGGGTGAAGAATATTCTAGGCAGGGGTCAGGTAGCCAGTGGGGAAGGAGGGGAGACAGAACAGGTGTACTTCTTCCTCTTTCCATCTTCCTCTTCCTCACAGAGCATCCAGACTTAAGAGTTGAGTTCAGTGACTGACACTAGGGTGAGAGTACCCCTGGGTTTGGCCCTGAGGGGGCCTTTGTGCCCAAGAGACTCTTAGAAGGCCAGCTGGGAACGCTGCTTGATGTACTTCCTGTGGAGAGAGGGCTGTCCCCAGCAGGGAGCCTCAGAAATGAACTCAGCATTTACAGGAAGAGCAGGTTTGGACTCAGCATTCACTGGAAGGGTGGCTTTGGTCTGGCTGAATGGCAGGGTAAGTTCTGTCAGGCCTGGAAGCCACAAGGCAGTTCTGGTCCACCCACTGGAGGACTCTGGCTTTGAGCCTCCATTTCAGGAGGACACCGAGAGCCAGAGGATTCCTGACTTGGCAGACAAGCTCATCTTCAGCCACTGAGAGAAGGGAGGCAATCCAGGTAGGGGAGGTGGGTCCCCAGGTTCCCAGACTGGTCAGCAGTTGGGCTGGAAGAGACCAGATGATTGGTACCCCCAGGAATCCTCTTCTGCCTCTGGCTTATCCTGCCACCTGTGACCCCTCTGACCCTGGAGATAGCTGGAACTGCCTGCCCCTCCCTAGTCCAGGTCCCAAAGTCCTTCCCGTAGTTCCGACTCTTCCTCCTAGCCCACCCCCACCCAAGGAAGATGCTGGACACTGGGGGCTGCTGAGAGGGGGCGGTTCAGAGTCTTCTGGGCCCTCTTGCTCTTGCCTTCTTCTCTTTTCTGCTCCCTCGTTCGTTTCTCCTTCCTGCTTTCTCTGACTTTCTCTACTAACGGGGTGCCGCCTCTGCTCAGTCTTCCTGCCTGTTCTCTTCCATGGCCTACAGAACTGAGCTAAGCAGGGCCTAGTCCCATATTTTAGCGTAGGAGGCTAGCTTCTTCATCTTGAGGGTGCTCTACTTGCAGGGTGCTGTGTGGCCAGGAGGAAGTGGTGAGGGGCAGCTGGTGGGCCTAGAGGTCGGGAACAGGCCAGGTCTGAGACCCAGGCCAGGCTCCTCTCCCTGAGCAGGTTTCCTCAGATCTAAAAGGTTCTTTCTAGATGCTAAAGAACCTATGATAGCCCATCAGGGGCCAGTCTGTGTTCCCGTGGTGTAATGAAAGAAAGGATACCTTTTATCTTTTTTTTTTTTTAGTTGGAGTCTCACGCTGTTGCCCCGGCTGTAGTGCAGGGCAGTGCAGTGGCATGCTCACGGCCACTATAGCCTCCTGCTGGGCTCAGGCAAACCTTCTGCCTTAGCCTTCCAAGTAGCTACAGGCATGCGCCACCACACCTGGCTAATTTTTTGATTTATTGTAGAGATGGGGGTCTTACCAAGTTGCTCAGGTTGGTCATGAAGCTGTGGGCTCAGGCAATCCTCTCACCTCAGTCTCCCGAAGTGCTAGGATTATAGGTGTGAGCCACCACGTCTGGCAGGACACCTTTTTTATTCTTCCTAGGGGCCCAGTCTCTATTTTAGGAAGCTGACTTTTGAGCCAAACCATTTGTTAACCTCCTCCATCTTTCTGCCCTCTAGCCCATCTCCTCCAAATGCAAATAGATAAGACTGGACACCACCTCCAAGTCACCCCACTCACAAACCCCCTGGACATGTTCAGTCGGCAGTTCTTAAAACTAGTCCCTTGGGCATGCTTATGAGTGTTGTCCTCTCCTTCTGATCTGATGACCCATAGCTTCCAGGCAGCAGGAACCCCTCCTCCCGTTGGGTTACCAGGTGTGGAGGCTGCACTCTTCTAGGCATCTTTGCACTGTGTTTCAGGCCCTAATGAATGCTCCATTGCTTCCATGGTCAAGGCTGGGCCTCAGAGGAGTCTTCCCACGCTTTTTGGGTGCTCTGTATCCGGCCATGGGGTCTCACACCAGTAAAGTAGGGTATGAGGCCTTGGGACATCTCCACCCTTACCTGGTGGTCTCCCCAGTGCTTGGGTCCTGGGGCATCTCCCTTGGCTGGCTTGGGGGCCCCAGAGGAGAGAGGTGAGACTCTTCCTGATGTTCCGCTGGCAGCCACTCTCCTGGCCTGCTGTCGATGGCTGCTGGGGAGAAGAGAGTGATCAGCCCACATATGCTCTGGAGCCCCTCTACAGATGGTCTTTCCGGGGCTGGGCTGTAAGGCCAAGAAAACCATGCACCCCAGGCCAGTCCCTGCCAGCTCCTTGGCGCCTGTGGCTCGGGGGACTTGTTTACAGCCTGGGAACGCCAGGCAGGGGCACATTGCTGGCTGCAACATGCTCAGCATAGGGAGGCGCAGACCACCCTCCCTGGCACCCCTTGGCCTCTGGAAAGCCCAAGAACATAGAACTGTCTCCCTAGAGCACTGCTCAGCACCCCCCCACATGAGCCCGGAGCTCATTCGGAACTCAAAACCAGTAACTCCAAAGGTGGGGCTCTCCTCACTGCCTTGCCCAAGGCTCCTGCAGGTGAACCCCTCAGTGAACCCATGGGAACCAGGAAGGTAGTACCCTCTCTCCCAACCAGCAGTGCTCTAGCTGATGCCTGCTGCTAAGGGCCAGGTCACCCAGGAGACTGTTACAGGGAAGCAGGTAGGGAAGTTCCAGGAGCTCATCTGCATTTCAGATGTCACACACACTCTCTGGCACCACATCTTCATTTTAGAGTCAAGGGGGGCACATTGCTGTCAGAGCCACATTGTGATGGAGGCTGGTTTGCTAGTCCCTTAGTCCAAGCTCCCCTCAGTGGTTTTTTTGTTTTTTTTGTTTTTTGTTTTGAGTTGGAGTCTCACTCCATCGCCCAGACTGGAGTGCAGCGGCACGCTCCTGGCCACTGCAGCCTTGACCTGCTGGGCTCTGGCGGTCCTTCTGCCTCAGCCTTCCGAGTTGCCAGAATTACTGGTGTGCGCTATCACACCCGGCTAATTTTTGATTTATTGTAGAGACGAGGTCTTGCCAAGTTGCCTGGGTGGGTCTCGAACCCATGGGCTCAGGCAATCCACTCACCTCGGCCTCCCAAAGCGCTGGGATTACAGGCTGAGCCACTGAGCCCAGCCAGTGCTTTCATTTTAGAAATATCTCTGCTACCTTTGCAATGTGATCTCTGTTTTATCTGAAATATACAAAACAATCTTCCTTGCGGGTATCCTCCAACCCATAGCAAGATGCATTGACTTCCAGATCATTCTCTTTTGACCCAAACAAGAATCTGTATCTGATATGGAACCCAGTGGGGAACACTGGGCAGTTTCTGCCTGGAACTAGGATTTCAGGACAGCTGGCTAGCACTTGTCTGTGCTCTCAACATGCTTAGAATAAGATGAGGAGACAAAGCGTAGGTGTACAAAAGAATATTCAAGAGAACCACACAGTGCTGGCATATACATAGGGGGAACCCCATTAAAATGGGTGGTGTTACAAAGCTGGTGCCAGGGTAGGCAAGTCCTCCCAGACGAGGGCTTCCTGGGGAGCGTGAGGGAACCAGAGACCCTCTGTGGTTGTCTTGGTTCAATTGCCCCCTTCTCCTTGTCCACTTCTCCTACCCATGCCACATGGATTTTCGGGGGTCTACCAAAGAAAACTGGATCCACTGAGCGAGCCAGGAGCTGGGAGGAGGGGGCAGCCGTGGGAGTGCACCGGAGGCTTTCTGGGACACAGCAGTGTGCCGCTTACCTGTTGGTCCATTTCAGGTAGGGATGGGCATTTTAATTCTCAATCTGTGAGATCACAAGGCATGTGATTTTGATATTCAAGATAGTCTTGTTTCAAGGGAAAATGAGAGTAGCTTTCCCCAGGCCAATGTCTTGCAAAATTCTAAGCCATGTTCTTGGCCTTTTCCCTAAGGAACTATTTCCTCCAAGGAACTATTTCCTCCAGGCTCTATGGGTCTGAGTCTTTTGCTAGAAAGAATGTACTTTCTGGTCTTGCATTCACTGAAGCAGTCTGAGGATCTCACAGTTCCTCATCAAGTTTTCCCTTCAGTGCTGACTGCATGCATGGAGCAAGGGTCTCATGAAGAAATGCCACATGGAGGTGGTGATTCCCATGGGGTCTCTGGGTGGGGCAGTGGTTCCTAGCACAGGGCAGACTCAGACTCGATGAGACCCAGAGGGGTGAGGGGGCAGCAGTTTCAGGGTTGGAATGGGGCAGGGACAAGGTGAGCAGAGACAGAGTAGAGGGGAGGGCTGGGGGAGCAGGACTGTCTGGAGGAAAGATCGGGAGGAAGTCAGTCCCGGCTACCAGCAGAGAAGGAATGAAACAAAAGACAGCGTAACTTGGGAATGCCAACATCCAGCTCAGTATGCTCCCTCCTCCCTCCACTTTGCTTATCCCCCTGCCTAACTGTGGCACCTTATCTGCTCAGCCCAGATGACTGTTGGCCATTCATTCCTTGGGCAGAGGCAGGTGGGGGGCCCAACTGGGGAGCCAGCAGCAGGCGGCAGGCCAGTGAGAGCTTGGGGGCTGTGGACAGACCTGACTTAAAGAGGGTAGAAGGAAGAACAAAATATACACCAGGTTGGGGCAAAGTCTTACTAAATGACCGCAGAAAACAACCCAGAGGCAGCCGGGCTCGGTGGCTCAGCTGTAATCCCGTGCCTTTGGGAAGCTGAGGTGAGTGGATTGCCTAAGTCCGTGGGTTCGAGACCCGCCTGGGCAGCGAGACCTCATTTCTACAATAAATCAAAAAATCAGCCGGGCATGGTAGCACATGCCTGTAATTCCAGCTACTTGGAAGGCTGAGGCTGAAGGATCGCCAGAGCCCAGCAGGTTGAGGCTGCGGTAGCCGGAAGTGGCCACTGCACTCCAGTCTGGGCGACAGAGTGAGACTCTAACTCAAAAAAAAAACAAAAAAAAAACCCAACCCAGAGGCTTGGTTCCTCCAAAGGTAGGACTTTGTCAAGTAAAAGGATTTCAAAGGAGAACTGAGAGGGCTAGACATGAGAGGCTGAGGTAGGAGGATACTTGAAATCAAGAGTTTGAGACCAACCTGGGCACCATAGTGAGACCCTGCCATTACGAAAAATTTAAAAATTAGCCAGTCACAGTGGCACACACCTGTCATCCTAGCTACTTGGATGGGAGGAGGGAGAATGCTGAGCTGGAGGTTGGCATTACCAAGTTACGCTGTCTTTTGTTTCATTCCTACTTAGGAGGTTGAGGCAGAAGGATTGCTTGAGCCCAGGATTTTGAGGCTACAGTGAGCTATGATCACACCACTGCACTCCAGCCTGGGTGACAGTGAAGCCCTGTCTCTAAAAAAATAAAATTAAATAAAAATAAATGAGAACTAAGGGTGCTGGCCTGAGGCTCAGAGCATGCCAGGCAAGAGGAGTGAATATTCCTGGACTCTGGCAGGTGGGGGAGGGCAGGCTGGGGGTTAGTGTGCTGGGTCCCAGTGAGGCTGAGCCAATGGGAGCAGGCTTGAGGAAGGGACACTCGAAATGCAGTCTCAGTGGTTCTGAGATGGTTAATGGAGTGCACCCAACAGCAAGATTTGGCAAGAGCACTGCCCTGGCTCTGGCTCACCCATCTGAGGGGCTGGTGAGCAGCTGCTGCCTCCCCAGAAAAAGATACTAGCAGTAGCTCATGACTGCCAAGACTGAGTGCTTGGGTGCCCACCCTGTTCATGCAAGGGACCAAATCTGCCAGGTCCCAGACTTTGTCAGGGGCAATATCAAATGCTCTTGAAAAGAATAAAATCAACATTGCTAGCAACAGCAGTTACCGCCACTCAGCCATTTCCATCCATGACAACTCAAGGTCCTCCATCCTACAGGTGATAAGCATGATCAAGCTTTCTAAAGGTACCTACAGCCAGTACAAAGGGCCTCCTGCTTTACCAGATGTTACTTGAAAGTTACCCTGAATGTACTGTGGGGCCTTTTAGGAAGTACAAGTCTAAGAACCTGAAATCATTTTTAACTCAATTTGGTCACATTGGCAAAAATTGTTAGACTCCCTAAGACCCCCCCCACCCTTGCAGCAGAAGTCTTTGGATAAATTATTGAGCTGCTCACCTTTCTGTGAGGACATTAGTATTTACAGGCCTAGTAAAACACATGTAAAATAACTGATGATCAAAGTTGGTGAAACCTCTGAAACAGCTCATCCTCAAGAGACCCTCCCCTGAGTCTCACCCAACCCACATTCTCCTGGCTCTGTAGCTGGACTGCTGCTTGGAACCTGGGCTTGGAAGCATTTGAATCCTACTGCAAGCAGATGTAAACTCTCAGATGTTTCTCATACTGGAATCTGACCCACTCCTCTGTTGTTTTTCCTACTTGAATGGAAATTAGAGTCTTATCTGGACTGCTCATAATCTTTTTAATTTCCTTTCAAAAATTAAAAAAAATACTTTGTATTTTTGATTCAAAGCATATATATTTTTCCTGGCATCTAAAAAATACTTTTTATCTCCCATCAGTCTCTGGTGAACTCAACTGGATATTTCAAAACCGTGTCTGGATCTCAGAGTTGTTTGTGCTCCTAGTCACTCATTTCTGACTGGGTTCAGTTTTCTAACATGCAGCTGGCCTCCTCAGCACCAGTGAGGTACCAAAACCTTGGTCACAGATCTACATCATCCTGAGATTCCTCCTTCAAAGTGTTTCAGGAAACCCGGCTTTCCCCAATCAGAAATTCTGCCCCGGGAGAACGCAGATGTGAGCAGCAGGCAACCCTCGGAGAGGGGATGTGGAGGCCCAGCCCAGCATGGGTCTGGCTGTGGGATGGGAGGCCTGCAAGCCTCTGTGACACGGGGCTGCAGCTGAGACCAGAAGGCTGCCCATGAGCAGGCATGTATCTGCCACTCTTACTGCTGCTTCACACAGATTCTAGGCATCACAGCCCCAGAAATGACCTGGCATGCTGCCAAGGTTCTTACGTGAAGAGGGAATGTGGGGCTCAGAAGCGCTGGGCTTGCCCTCCCTGTAGATGGCCCGGTGAGCATTTGGTGGAGCCTGAGGACAGCCGTTTCTGGCACGGCAGGCTGTCTGGGGAGAAACAAGATGGTCTTCCAGCCTGGAGGAAAACATGAAAACAGCAATAAGCACAGACAGCCAGGAGAAATCTGACTGCTAAGCACCATGTAGCAACTCAAACAAATACAGGAGGTGGCTGTGCCTGAAAGTCCTTTGTTAAGCCATTATTAGCAGACTTAAGCTTTATTAAAGATATTGCTAGA
This sequence comes from Carlito syrichta, assembly GCF_000164805.1. NCBI lineage: Eukaryota > Metazoa > Chordata > Mammalia > Primates > Tarsiidae > Carlito > Carlito syrichta. The sequence continues at coordinate 200,369 of NW_007251128.1, read as the reverse complement.
CACCAGGAGGTTAGTCCTGTAGAGTAGCTATACCTTGCTATTGGCCCCTGTGAATTCAGTGACACATGGCTAGTGTATTTCTAACACACTTGCATCTTACGACATTTCAACTAAACAACACAGGGCATGGCTTTCTCTGAGGACAAAGCAGATGATTGAAGGGTTGAATCAAATCAGAGAAGACATAATGTGTTGGCATGTAAGTCGTGGTAAGAACAAGACTGGGGAAGGATTTTTTTTTTTTTTGTAGAAACAGGGTCTTACTATGTTTCCCAGGTTGGTCTTGAACTCCTAGCCTCAAGCAATCCTCCTGCCTTGGCCTTCCAAAGTGAGCCACTGTGCCAGCCTTTTCTTAAAATTTTAATTTTGAGACCTTATTTTCTTCTAACACTGCCTAAACGATGTGTGTAGAACAAGTCCTTTGCATTGCCTAACAATGGCACCCAAGGTGATGCAGATGCATCTGTCCAGTAGACAAATGTTGAGAGCCTCACTGCGCCAGAGCTGGGGCCAGTAAGAGACAGATGGCCTGGGCAAGCCCTTAGCAGAGGGAAGCAGGAATTAGGGCAGGCTCCTTGGGTCAGCCTTGATCACAGACCCCCAAAGAAGGCTCTCCAGTTGTGTGTACAATGAAGCACTGGTTCCCCCTTCAACAAGGAGACATTAGCCACCTATTGCAGCAAGACTTGGTTGGGAACACATGATGACAAGCACGTGTCTGCCTAGGGTTAGACTGTTTAAAATGGCTGTTCTTTTTTTTTTGAGTTAGAGTCTCACTCTGTTACCCAGACTGGAGTGCAGTGGCACGCTCCCGGCCACAGCAGCCTTGGCCTGCTGGGCTCCGGTAATCCTTCCGCCTCAGCCATCCAAGTAGCTGGAACTACAGGCGTGCACTACCACACCCGGCTAATTTTTTACTTATTGTAGAGACGAGGTCTCGCCAAGTTGCCTGGGTGGGTCTCAAACCCACGGGCTCAGGCAATCCACTTGCCTCGGCCTCCCAAAGTGCTGGGATTACAGGGTGAGCCACTGAGCCCGGCCAAAATGGCAGTTCTTAAATGTCAATTTCACATGACTCAACCCAACAGGAAAATAAGTTAACATTTAACCACCGTAAGGGGTAGGAAAGATTTCCCAAGGTGGGCACTCAGTCTTGAACTCTGAGTTGGGGTCTGCCAGGGGCCAGAAGAGGGGAAGCTTTCCAGCAGAGATGAGCAAGAGGGAGCGGAAAAACAAAAACCCCCATGAAACGGTGTATTTATATACAGTATATATACATATGCTGCATTGTTACAGAAAAATTTAAGGGATCGCAAAGTGTAAATGTCCCTGCCTCCCTCTCCCAAAAGGATCTATAAGACAGCAGGAAGGGAAGGCTGTCCTGGGGAGCTCTGCAACGGGGGTGGGACTGGGGGGTTGATTAAGAAAGACCCTAGGCCAGGGCAGGGATTTCGACTTGCTCACCAGGGGAAATGGGGAGCCAAAGAAATGACACTCCCTGCTAGATCATTCTGTCCATGGTCTTGGAGAGTGGACGGTGGCAGGGAGGTCAGGAGGCCCCTCTGGAGCCAGAAGGGATGGCTCTGGTGAAGGTGGGTGGTGCATAGAGTCAGTCAGCAGGAGAGGAGGGGAGGAGCCCAGGAGCCTCCTGGGTTTCTGGCCCGGCTGTTTGGGGGTATTCATGCCATACCCTGAAGCGGGGGCACAGAAGACAGCCATGTTGGTCTAGGAAGTGCTGAACTGGGGGTATTGTGGGGACACATTTGGGCTCTGGTTTGGAAACCAGAAAACAAGTAAAATGCGCAAGGGCCTTCGATGGGGGTTCCAGGACATAGCATTTTGGGAGGCAGGGGGGAGAGAGGCGGAGTGCCAGCACACAGGGACTGGGGTGGGACAGCTACCAGGATGTGAGGTCGGTGGCAACTGCAAGAGTGGGAATGATGGGCCCTGAGTGCCCTCAAGGGTTGGAAACTGGAAGGTCACCTGTGACCTTGGCAATAATCCCCTTTGAAGTCACCGCCTGACCACAGGCTGTAAATGGAAGATGGGATAGGAGGTAGCCAGAGAGGGCCTGAAGGTTAAGGAAGCAGAGCCCAGGGCATATTGAGAGAACTGGTGAGGCAGTGGAAGGCATGTTGAAGACAGAGCAAAGGAGGTGTTCAGTGACTAAACAGAGATGGGGGCAGGGGACCTAGAAGGGGGTATAGACTTGGGTGGGAAGAAGATGGCCAGGGAGCTGCAGCTGACGCTGGGCTGAGGGAGGATGGGAGAGTCCCCTGCTGCACAGGGCAAATGTATTTGTGTTTATTTGCAACCTTTTATTTTTGAATATAAAACCAGTAAGTATCATGAAAAATTAGACGAATATATAGACTATATAGAATGAACTAACCTTCTAAGATCAACTTTTCTTGTTGTTAGTAGGAACATTTATGCAATTTATGTAGTCAGTTGTTCACCAAACATATCATAATTCCAAATTAACATAAACTAACGTAAAAAATAGTAGAATGGCTAAATAAATTATGGTATATATTTCATTAAATCGTCTTTCAAAGGACGTTTAGCAATGCAACAGAGAAAATGAACTGAAATCATACAGTAAATAATAGATATAATATATAAAAATTCAACTCAGCTGGGCTCGGTGGCTCAGCCTGTAATCTCGCCTTTGGGAGGCTGAGGTGAGTGGACTGCCTGAGCCCATGGGTTTGAGACCCGCCTGGGCAACTTGGCGAGACCTCATCTCTACAATAAAATTAAAAAATTAGCCTGGCGTGATAGCGCACGCCTGTAGTTCCAGCTACTTGGAAGGCTGAGGCGGAAGGATCACCAGAGCCACAGCAGGTCAAGGCTGCGGTGGCTGGGAGCGGCCACTGCACTCCAGTTTGGGTGACAGAGTGAGACTCCAACTGAAAAAAAAAAAATTCAACTCAAATGGTTTAAACAATAGGGAAAATGTATTGCTATTATTTTAGAGACAGGGTCTTACCCTGTGCCCAGGCTGGAGTGCAGTGACATGATCATAGCTCACTGAAGCTTTGAACTCCTGGGCTTAAGAGATCCTCTTGCCTCAGCCTCCTGAGTAGCTGGGACTACAGGTGAGTGTCACCATGCCTAACTAATTAAAATAAATTTTTTTGTAGAGATGGGGGTTTTGCTATGTTGCCCAGGGTGGTCTCAAATTCCTGGCCTCAAGTGATCCTCTTTGCCTCAGTCTTCTGAGAAGCTGGAATTAAGAGACAGGTGCCACCATGCCTGGTAGGGAAAGGTATTACCTAACATAAAAAGAATTCCAGAGGTAGGGCAGTATGCGAATAGTAAATTCCACAGCTAATGACTTCCTTGCAGAACTAGGTTCTCTTGATTAGGTTTTTCTGTCATCATCAGGATTGTTCTTAGGATTGCCACTGTGCAAATAAGATGGCTACAGTATCTCCAAGCATCGCAATCTCTACATTCAAAGACTAAAAAGGGAAAATAAAATATATACTTTTTCTCAAGCCCTTCATAAAAGTAAAGAAACTCTCAGGACTCCATGGCCAGAATGGAGTGCAGGCCCATTTAAAACATCATCATCAACAAGGATAATTCAACTGAAAACACTGGCCTAAGTTAATAAAATACAAACCCTAGGACTGAGAGGGGATCCTGACCATCCCTAAAGAACATGCCCATCCAATACCTTGAACATATCGGGTTTTTGTTAGCAAAAGAATATATCAAACAAGACCTAAATAAGTGGAGAGCAGTCTATACTTATGCACAGGGTGACAGGATTAGCTTCCTAGTTATTGCTGCTGTAACAAAGTACCACAATTTTAGTGACTTAACACAAATTTATATCTTACAGTTATGGCAGTCAGAAGTTTAAAACAGGCCAACAAGGCTACATTTCTTCAGCTCCACAAGATAATTCATTTCCTTGCCTTTTTCTGTTTCTAGAGGGTGTCTGCACTCGTTGGCTCAGGGCCTTGCATCACTCTGACATCTGACATAGTTAAACAGCTGCTTCTGTTTCTGACACTCTTGCTTTTCTTATATAAGGGCCCTTGTAATTACAATGGGTCCACACAGATAATTCAGGATAATCTCTCCATATCTAGATCCGTAACATAATCACATCAGCAAAGTCTCTTTTGCCACATAAGGTAGTTCATTCACAGGTTGTGGGGATTGAAATGTGAACATCTTTGAGGGACCATTATTCTGTCTTAACACAAAGAATTAACAAGACCTGACACTGCACAGTGATGCGACATTGTAAAGGCGTCATAAAGGGGTCAATTATCTCCAAAACATTATATACGTTTAATGCAATACCAACCAAAATCCTAGAAGGATTTTTTAAAGGAAGTTGACAGATTTATTTCTAAATGCATGTGGAAAAATAAAGGTCCATAATAGTTAAATCAGCGCTGAAAGAGAAGGTCAAAGGAGTAGAGGACTCCTCCTATGCAAGATGTAGATATGATGCGCTAAAAGCCTTTGCCATAAACACTGCTGAGGGAATAGGCAACTAGACCATGATTCAACATGGAGAGGCAGCAAGATTGGAAGGGGATGTATAATTAAAATGGCTCCACAAATCAATGGAGAAATAACGAACTGTTTATAGGTGGCAACAGAGGACTGGCTCTCTGCATGGAGAAAAATAAGCCAGGATTTCTATCTTACTTCACACACAGTATTCCCCTTTATCCACAGGGGCCGCTGTCCAAGATCTCCAGCATACAAACTTTCTAGAGGCGAGCTGGACACGGAGGCAGACTACATGTCCTGAACGTTACCATCCTGCAGCTCATCTGGAGTGTCCACACGCTTGGCAGAACACGTACCATGCTACCCTGACTAGATCTCTTCCCCCTACTACATGCATGCTGTGTGCTTCTGAGGGCGGGAATCACATCTCATTTACTGTTGCATCCTCAGCAATTAGCACACCATCTGGCACAGAGTGATAAAAATGTTTGCTGAACCAGCTGATGGAGGGAGCTGGTGAGTGGGCAAATGCTTCATGATAGTGGGAAGGTCCACAGTTTCTGGAAAAGGAGGTGCTCTCATTACTTGGCAGTTTGCAATGGCCAAAGAGCTTGATGAGATCACCTCCACACATCAGGAGAGACAGATGTTCTCCTAGGCATGAAAAAAAGTCCTCAAATTTCTCTCTACAAAGAACATCTGACCCAAGAATTAACTGTGCCCATTGGTTAGAATTCACATTTGTTACATTCCCTTTATTTCTGAATAACATATCCTTACGGGCTGGGTGCAGTGGCTCATGCCTATAACCTCAGAACTTTGGGAGCCCAAGGTGAGTGGACTGCCTGAGCCCATGGGTTCAAAACCTACCTAGGCAACTCTACAATAAATAAAAAAATTAGCCGGGTGTGGTGGTGTGTGCCTGTAGTTCCAGCTACTTGGAAGACTGAGGCGGAAGGATCACCTGAGCCCAGCAGCTCAAGGCTGTGGTGGCTGTGAGCATGCCACTGCACTCCAGCCTGAGCAACAGAATGAGACTCCAACTAAAAAAAAAAAAATATATTCTTATGTCATTTTGACTCTGTGAAGTCAAGGTTTTAATTATTTTAAAAACTAATTTGAAAATATTTTAAACAGTGGTTCAGTGTCCTTTTTCCCATGTCAAGTAATATGAATTTTATTAGTTCCTGTTACTACTTCCATTAAAAAAGATATTTATTGGCCAGGCTTGGTGGTTCAGCCCATAATCCAAGCACTTTGGGAGGTCGAGGTGAGAGGATTGCTTGAGCTCGCTGGTTTGAGATCAGCCTGGGCAACTTAATCAGACCTCTTCTCTACAGTAAATAAAAAATTAGCTGGGCTTGGTAGCATGTGCCTGTAGTTCCGGCTACTTGGAAGGCTAAAGTGGAAGGATTGTCAGAGCCCAACAGGTTGATCCTGGGGTAGCTGCATTAGTGTGCCACTGCACTCCAGCCTGGGTGACAGAGTGAGACTCCAATTAATAAAAAAAAGATATTTATCAGCCGGGCACAGTGGCTCATACTTATGATCCTACTTTGGGAGGCTGAGGCAAAAGGATTGCTTGAGTCCAGAAGTTTGAGACTAGCCTAGGCAACATAGCGAGACTTCTTTACAAAAATCCAAAAATTAGTTGAGTGTGGTGGCATGCACCTGTAGTCCCAGCTACTCAGGAGGCTGAGGCAGAAGGACTGCCTGAGCCCAGAAGGCAAAGGCTGTGGTGAGCCATGATCGTGTCACTACTCTCCAGCCTGGATAACAGAGAGAGACTTCAACTCAAAAAATTCCCCAAAACAAAAAAACAAACAAAAAACCCACCAAACCATAAGATAGTTGTCAACTGGATTTACTAGTAATTGATACCTGACTGTATTCTGGATGAAAACAAAATCCTTCAGATATAAACAACATTTTGTGTACAATTAGGGAATACTGGCACAAACTATACAGTATTATTATTATTATTATTTTTTGAGTTGGAGACTCACTCTGTCACCAAGACTGGAGTGCAGTGGCAACTCCCGGCCACCGCAGCCTTGACCTGCTGGGCTCCAGCAATCCTTCCACCTCAGCCTTCCAAGTAGCTGGAACTACAGGCGTGTGCTACCACGCCCGGCTAAATTTTTTGATTTACTGTAGAGATGAGGTCTCGCCAAGTTGCCCAGGCGGGTCTCGAACCTGCAGGCTCAGGCAATCCACTCGCCTCAGCCTCTTAAAGCATGGGATTACAGGCTGAGCCACCAAGCCCGGCTTATACAGTATTATTAATATGAACTTTCTTAGGTGTGATAATGTGGTTATGTGCGAGGATGTTCTGATTCTTTTTTTGTGTGTGTGTTGGAGTCTCACTCTGTCGTCCAGACTGGAGTGCAGTGGCCACTCCCAGCCACCGCAGCCTCTACCTGCTGGGTTTTGCGATGCTTCCGCCTCAGCCTTCCAAGTAGCTGGAACTACAGGCACACTCTACCCGGCCCGGCTAATTTTTTGATTTATTGTAGAGATGAGGTCTCGCCAAGTTGCCCAGGCGGGTCTTGAACCCGCGGGCTCAGGCAATCCACTCACCTTGGGCTCCCAAAGCATGGGATTACAGGCTGAGCCACCGAGCCCAGCTGATGTTCTGATTCTTAGGAGATGTATGCTGAAAGTCTGCAATCCTCTTTCAGACAGTTCAGCAAAAGTAATGTATATGTATATAAATTATACATAGGAGAGCAAGAGAGAGCAAATGTTAACAACTGGAAACTCTATATTGCAGTATTCTTTCAAAATTTCTGTAGGTTAAAAATACTGGTTGTAGGCTTAAGAAAGAAAAGGGAACGATACTAGTTTGTATATTAGTAATTAAAGACATAAAACAGGTTGGACATGGTGGCTCATGTCTGTTAATCCCAGCACTTTGGAAGGCTGAGGCAGGAGGATTAGTTGAGCCCAGGAGTTTGAGACCAGCCTGGGCAACACAGTGAGACCTCGTTTCTTTCTTTTTTTTTTTTTTTTTTT
>NW_007251128.1:190968-192852 GCF_000164805.1 Carlito syrichta | reverse complement strand
CTGGAGTGCAGTGGCCGCTCCTGGCTACCGCAGCCTCGACCTCCTGGGCTCCGGCGATCCTTCCACCTCAGCCTTCCAAGTAGCTGGAACTACAGGCGCATGCTACCACGCCCGGCTAATTTTTGATTTATTGTAGAGATGAGGTCTCGCCAAGTTGCCCAGGTGGGTCTCGAACCCGCAGGTTCAGGCAATCCACTCACCTTGGCCCCCCAAAGCGCGGGACTACAGGCTGAGCCACTGAGCCCGGCTAAGACCTCGTTTCCATAAAAAATAAAAAATTAGCCTGGCATAGTGGCGCACATGTGTAGTCCCAGCTACTCAGGAGACTGAGGTGGAAAGATCAGCTGAACCCAGGAAGGTGAGGCTGCAGTAAGCCATGATCATGCCACTGTACTCCAGCCTGGCAACAGAGACTCCAACTTAAAATAAAATAAAATAAATGAGAAATAAAAACCTATAAATAAGCACATCATACCACATTATGAAAGCAAATCAACTAGATCTCAGAACATAGAGCCATGGCATGGACCCTGAACTCTGCAAGAGCTGGGGACTGGGGACACTGGTATCCCTGAGAGGCACAAGGACAGGCACTTCTGTGTTTTATTTATTGCTGAATTCCCAGTGCCTGATTGTTCACGACAAAACTACGGTAGAGTAAAACTGGAAAGAACCAAAGTGCTCAGCTCTAGGGAATAACTAAGTAAAACACAGTATAGTCATTAAAAATATGACATGGTCACTATTTGTTGAATGAATAAATGTTGGTTTTTAGCCTGCTCTCTGTAGTATTCTCTGTAGATAGGAAAAGAGAGTCCACCCAGGTCACAGAAGAGGCTTCTCTTCTGCCCACTGGACTACCCGACCTGGTACTCCCTCACAGCCCACAGTGGTCCAGGCTCCCAGGGAGACAAGAGGGTCTGGATACCAGACTAAAGTTCTATTTATGTAAATAGAATAGGAGCAAGGCTATAGAGAATGAGGCTTGGCAGGTGCAACTGCATACAGATGACTCTAAAAAGTCATCTAAAATAAATTCATTTGGAGTTTTTTTATTTTTTTGAGTTGGAGTCTCACTCTGTCATCCAGACTGGAGCACAGTGGCCGCTCCCGGCCACCACACCCTCGACCCGCTGGGCTCCAGCGATCCTTCCGCCTCAGCCTTCCAAGTAGCTGGAATTACAGGTGCGCACTCCCATGCCCGGCTAATTTTTTGATTTATTGTAGAAATGAGGTCTCGTCAAGTTGCCCAGGCGGGTCTCGAACCCGCGGGCTCAGGCAATCCTCTCACCTCAGCCTCCCAAAGTGCTGGGATTACAGGCTGAGCCACCAAGCCAGGCTTGGAGTTTTTTTAAACTGTGACACTCTCATCCCAACACAGGGCCTAGTGCATTGGTGAGAGGCCACTTTCTTTCTGTGTAGAGCCATTGTTCCTTTCGAGTCTTTTCCTTTGAAATTACACTGACCAGCATTTGTCTTCTAAAGTGGCCCTGGAGATCCTGTAATCCAACCACTTCTCTTTCTGGAATAAGAAACCAGTGGGGAAAGAAGGACCCCACCAGATCATGGGGTTCAAAAATCCCCAAAGATAAATAAAGAGATACATGCTTTTCAATATGAATGCTTTATTTTGAGTTTTAAAAATACATATCTCTTACACTGTAGTTAATCAAAATGAAGCTTAAGAAAATAAATTCCCGCCGTGCTCGGTGGCTCAGCCTGTAATCCCGTGCCTTGAGAGGCTGAGGTGAGTGGATTGCCTGGCCTGCGGGTTCGAGACCCGCTTGGGCAACTTGGCGAGACCTCATCTCTACAATAAATCAAAAAATTAGCTAGGTGTGGTAGCGCGCGCCTGTAGTTCCAGCTACTTGGAAGGCTGACTGC
>NW_007251128.1:150408-190926 GCF_000164805.1 Carlito syrichta | reverse complement strand
ACAGAGTGAGACTCCAACTCAAAAATAAATAAATAAATAAATTCCTGCCTCCTTTAGCCCGGACTTACACTGGGTACCCGTTCCTGTGGCCGCTGGGGGTGACAGGACGCCGTAGGGGCTCATCTCCACTCCACTGCACGCTGGCCAGTCCTTTCCTCCTCATCTTCCCCGTGTTGGTCATGATCTGGTGGGAGGAAAGAGAAAACAGGCTTAAGAAATCAATGACAGCCAGCTCGGTGTCTCAGCCTGTAATCCCGCGCTTTTGGGAGGCTGAGGTGAGTGGATTACCTGAGCCCGCGGGTTCAAGACCCACTTGGGCAGGCAAGACCTCATCTCTACAATAAATCAAAAAATCAGCCGGGCGTGGTAGTGCATGCCTATAATTCTGGCTACTTGGAAGGCTGAGGCGGAAGGATCGCCAGAGCCCAGCAGGACGAGGCTGTGGTGGCCGGGAGCGGCCACTGCACTCCAGTCTGGGCGACAGAGTGAGACTCCAACTCAAAAAAAAAAAAAAAAAAAAAAAAAAAGAAAAAAAAAGAAATCAATGACTTGAGAGCTGACCTAGAACTGAACTTAATACACTGAGTAAATTACTCTAGGATGATAAAAGGCTTTGCAAATAAATGAGGAAAGATCATGTCACAGATTACACAGGTAGACACATTTTGGGGAAAATCCTTTTAGGTTTGCATAATACATGATTTAGCAGTATACATTTAAAAAAATTACAGGAAAAGGAGGAAAGCAGTTGATTATATTAACTTATCACATCTCTGGAAAGGACTGCATTTTTGAAAATGAGATGGGATAAAAGATAGACATTTGATTCCATAAAATATGAAAATTCCACATGTGTATGTAGTATATTAAAAATAAACCAAATTACCAGCAGTAGATGGGATCATTTCTGCAAACAACAAACTGGGAAGAAATATTTAAAGCACATTTAACAGACAAAAAGTTAACATTTTCATTGGATGAGGAGGCTCCTACGTATCAGCTAATACAATACTAAATCTGTAACTGGGCAAAGTATTCAAACAGCCATGTCACAAAACAGAAGGTATTACTCATAAATAGAAGACAAGAAGATCCACTTTACTAAAAACTGCGAACTACAACTTTACAAAAAAGGTATCATTCTTTACTGTTATATGAATGACAAAGAAGTGATCCCATTCACTGTTGGTAAGTTTAAAACATTGGTGGCACTGAAATTTGAGACAACTCATTTGGAAAGTAATTTGGTATTTTATATAAGGAGTTGTAAAAATGTTCATATCCTTGGGTATAAATCCTAGTGAATGAATTCAAAATATAGAAAGTGTTCAATAAACAAAGTTGTTCATTATAAAATTATTATACAGTAAAACTGGAACAATCTGTCTAGTAACGGGACTAAATAATCAAGTAAAATATGGCATATTCATTTGACATACTATAGGGACATGTATGTTGATGTTATGAAGAAAATGTTAATTTAAAACATAATAGAAATCGGGCTGGGATAATATACATAAACAATGCTTGCAATTTTTTTTCTTGAGAGGGATCTCACTATGCTGCCCAGGCTGGAGTGCAGTGGCATGGTCATAGGACACTACAGCCTCAGACTCCTGGTCTCAAGCGATACTCCTGATTTAGCCTCTCTAATAACTAGAACTCCAGGCAAGTGCCAACATGCCCAGCTAAATAATGCTTTCAATTATGCTAACAGTGCACAAAGAGACTAGGGGGAAATTAACCTTAAAATAATTAGAGTAGCTTTACAGGATAGTGGAACTACAATTTCTTTTTTTTTTCAAATTTTCTATAATTGAGAAAACCTTGGCCGGATACAGTGGCTCACACCTGTAATCCAAGCAATTTGGGAGGTAGAGATGAGAGGATTGCCTGAGCCCAGGGGTTCAACACTGGCCTGGGCAACTTGGTGAGACCTAGACTCTACAATTAAAAAAAAATTAACTTGCTCCTGTAGTTCCAGTTACTTAGAAGGCTGAGGTGGAAGGATGACCTGAGCCCAGCAGGTCGAGCCATGAGCATGCCACTGTACTCCAGCCTGGGTATAAAGTGAGGCTTCGACTCAAAAAAAAAAAAAAAAAAAATCTTAAAAAAAAAAAAATCACTGTAAACTAGTGAAATCTGAATAAAGTCTGCGGAGGGTACCGATGTCAACTTCCTGGTTTTGCTGTAAATTACATAAGATGTTACACTGGGGAAAAACTGGGTGAAGAGCTCATGGGAACTATCTGTACTATTGCAACTTTCTGTGAATCTATAATTATTTCAAAATAAAAATTTAAAAACACAACATTTTGAAATTGGAATTCCATCTTTGATTTCTTGATTTCTGCTGAAAAGTTCTTTGGGTTTATCCAGTATTTGAGGCGTAAGAGTATAAAAAGAGCCAATGCTTATGGGTACCAGTGGGCCTCACCTGTGCCGAGACAGCTCTCAGTCAGGGGAGTTGAGTCAAAACTCAACAGGGGGTGTGGAAGGATGGAAGGAATGTGAAAGGGAAAAGGAGAAGGGGAAGGTGAGAGGTACTCAGCCTCCTGAAGGACATGGAAGGTAACTAAGTCTTGCAAAAAAGAAAAAAATGTACTCCCATCACCCTGTTTCTTGAGAAATCTGTAAAAGTAGGATATTTCCAAGGCAATTACTTATTATTGCTAGTCTGCTTCTGCTTTTGACGTCCCTGCTGTCCCACTCCCCGATCCAGTACCAGGGGTTGACTTTATACACCATCATCACCAGACCAGGCTCCTACGCCCCACTGTCACGGTGCCTATGGTAGTCCTGTCTTTTCTTTTCCCTTTCTCCAATACTTTTGGGCTCTTCCACAGAGAAGTGCCAAGATGGCTAAGTCTGAAACTGCTGGAGAGAAGAAATGGTCATAAGCAGGTTCTTTCAAGCCTGCTGCTGTCCCTCTGCCTCTTCCTCCCCACAGTCATCCTCAGCTGAGCATTTTGCCTCTCCAGTGGATGGGGAAACTAAGACTGGCATGTGTGTCAGCACTGTCTGCTCTGTTATGAATAGGCCTGAGAAAAGGCCCTTGGTGAAGCAGGTTCAGTGTGCCAGGTCCATCAGTGCAGCTGATTTCCAGCTCTTTCTTGCTGGCCTGTGCTTTCCCTTCCCACCTGTTGTTCTTGCAGGATGAGTCACTAGTCACCTCTTAGGGCCCCTTAGTTGCAAGGGGTATCTCATTCAACAACCCACAGAAGCAGAGCTGTTTATACTGAGTTCTGCAGCAGTGCTTCAGGGGTTTGGGGAGACAGGAGAGCAAGGGTTTCTGGAGTGCACCTCTGCTCATCCAGAGGAACTCAGCTTTCATCTGTGCTACAAATAAAGATTTTGTTTGAAAGAAGGTTTTGCAGCTATAAAATGCAGCATATCTAACCACAATTTAAAAATATAGCACCTAGTTTAGCTGGATGCCATCTACTCAGTAGTAAAAGTTGGTCAATATATGTCAATTTCCCATGACTAATTTTGAGTATTTGTGAATCACTTAAAGAAATGATAAAGCAAATTATAAAGCAGTATAAATTTTTGTAAGCAAATACAGGTACAGGCCAAGCTCGGTAGCTCAGCCTGTAATCCCAGCACTTTGGGAGGCCGAGGTGAGTGAATTGCCTGAGCCTGAGGGTTCGAGACCTGCCCGGGCAACTTGGTGAGACCTCATCTCTACAATAAATCAAAAAATTAGCTGGGCGTGGTAGCACACTCCTGTAGTTCCAGCTACTTGGAAGGTTGAGGCAGAAGGATTGCCGGAGCCTAGCAGGTTGAGGCTGCGGTGGCCAGGAGCGTGCCACTGCACTCCCGTCTGGGCGACGGAGTGAGATTCCAACTCAAAAAAAAAAAAAGAAAATACAGGTACACATTCTCTCTCTCTGTACACATAGAAAATGATCTGGAAGCAGAAGCAGATACTTGGTGGTCTACACAATATTCATTTCCTCCATCCTGACCAACAGAACACTGATCTTGTTGGTATAGCAATGTGTTCACTTAAAAATATTTACTAGCCGGGCTCGGTGGCTCAGCCTGTAATCCTGCGCCTTTGGGAGGCTGAGGTGAGTGGATGGCCTGAGCCCACGGGTTCGAGACCCGCCTGGGCAGCGAGACCTCATCTCTACAATAAATCAAAAAATCAGCCGGGCGTGGTAGCGCATGCCTGTAATTCCGGCTACTTGGAAGGCTGAGGCGGAAGGATCGCCGGAGCCCAGCAGGTCAAGGCTGTGGTGGCCGGGAGCGGCCACTGCACTCCAGTCTGGGCAACTGAGTGAGACTCCAGCTAAAAAAAACCAAAAACAAAAACAAAATCAAAAAAAAAAAAAAAAATATTTACCTTCCCAGATTCTCTGGCAGTTAGACGCCACAAGACCCAGTTTCGACCAGTAAGAAGTAAGTAGGTGGTCAGCAAATGGAGTTTCAGGGAAAGCACCATAGAAGGGCAGATCTGGCTGGTCTGCACATTTGGCCTTCTTCCTGACTTTATCAAGGATGTGAGCTGCATCCGTCATTGTATGACCAAGAGGCAACAAGCATGTGAATGAAGGCACCAAGGCAGAATTATCACAGACTAATGAAACAATTTGTTCAGATGGTCTTATGTTTTTGTCAATTTGGAATCACTTAACTCATTCGTGATCACTGATGTGAATTTACGGCATTCCAAGTTCTGTTCCTGGTTGCCGCTGTCATGAATTTACATCTTTGCAAATTCTGTTTCTGAATAAAATATATCCGGTTTATAATCTGAATAAAAATACAAAGTACGGAATACTAGTCAAAGTGGTAACTGGGGCACATATTGGATATATCTGCAACTTGTAGCTGTATTGTGAAAAGGTGACACTTTAGAAAAGACCATTTCACTTGTGCTTAATGACAGAAGTTTGCGGCAACCAGCTTCAGATTTTTTTTTTTTTTTTTGAGTTGGAGTCTCACTCTGTCGCCCAGACTGGAGTGCAGTGGCCGCTCCTGGCCATCACAGCCTCGACCTGCTGGGCTCCGGCGAGCCTTCCGCTTCAGCCTTCCAAGTAGCCGGAATTACAGGCATGCGCTACCACGCCCAGCTGATTTTTTGATTTATTGTAGAGATGAGGTCTCACTGCCCAGGCGGGTCTCGAACCCGCGGGCTCAGGCAATCCACTCACCTCAGCCTCCCAAAGGCACGGGATTACAGGCTGAGCCACCGAGCCCGGCTCAGCTTCAGATTTTTAAAAATTTTTTCCCACAATCAGTATTAGGAAAGTGAATACTTGCTGATCACGAATGTGTTTAATACTGGTATGTCTTTCCACTTGCACTTTCCTTGTAACACTTGCCCTCAAGTCACTTGATGCTGGAACGGCCAAAGGCAATTTGTGATTCAGCTAAGGAGATGCTGAGTTGAGGTTATTACATTTAATTTGGATTTAGTGGGAAAAATTTATATGATTTGCAGTCACCTCTGTGTATAGTCAAATGATTGCTGACTGCCCTAGTGTAGGAACAGTGTCTAGGGATTCTCTATGTTGTTGGAATATTTGTGAATAATCAGTGTACAAAAAAACTTAAAATGCTCCCCAGTCTTACAGCTGAAGGGTGGCAGAACATGCCATTTTAAAATATGCCACTTTGGCATAAAGATTTTTGAGCTAAAGGCACCTGAAAAATAGCTGATGCAAGAAGGGCATTCTAATCTTCCCCTTTTCTTCCCCAAAACAAGAGATAAAAACTTCTATATGAAAGATGCCTCCCTGTACCAGGAGAAAAAAAAAATTCATAGCCATAGCTGAGGGAATTTTGTACAAACAGACTTTGCTAAACTAATTCTTGTCTTTCAGTCTCTCCATGTAATTTGGTCACTTTCACAATTGCCTCTCTTCGTTCAACCCAGGATAACAGCATTTAGGCTCTGCTAGTTCTTTGGGTCTCCATTTCCTTATGAGGGTCCTCGTGTCATGTAAAAAGTACACAAATTTGTGTGCTCTTCTCCTGTTAATCTGGTTTACATCAATTTAGTTCTTAGGTCCTGCTGAAAACCCTAAGGGATAAAGGTGAAATTTTGTCTCCCTATGCAGTATATTCGAGGAAGAAACTTGATAAAGGTTTTCTCAAAATTAACAACAAAACAAAAATTTACATTAAATTAAAAAAAATTTACATGGCACTACCAAAAACTAAATATGGTACCAAAAGAAAATTTTCCAACCTATCAATAATAAGAACTAAACTTTAATCAAATATGTTACAGGAAAGGCTGGCTAATCCTTTTTTCTTTCTCCATAGAAAACATTACAAACTTATCATTTATGTAGACAAAACATTACATTTTTGTGTTTGTAAAACATTATAAACATCATATATAGAGGCAATCAAAGGGCATAAAACAAAATATATGAGGAAAAACTATGAGATGTGTGAAGTAGCTAGCTAATATAAACATTTTCTGTATTTTGTAATGTTTGTGTTGTCAATTTTTAGAATTTGATTTTGACTGTGATTTATTTTCTCTTCTCATTCCACGTAAGTATTCACTTTTATAACTAATTTTATATTTCTTTGTTTTAAAGGAAGTTTCACAAAGCCTGGATCTGCTCTCCCACTGGCAGGCAGGGACAGAGAAAGAGATGAAAAGAGCCTGGGGTCTGACAGTCCCTCCACGCCAGGAATTTTAGTGGACTGATGAGGCAGGACTCTCTGCTATTTGCAGATGAACTCAATCCTCCTGATAAAGGAAGGGTTAACGAGAGATAACAGCGATTATCTCCAGCTGGGTAGAATGATGGTTTTTACTTTATATTCTGTTTGACGTTTTAGTAATACACATGCTTTTTTGTAATTAAAAAAGAAAAAATAAAAAGCAAATGGAAAAAGAAAAGGATTCAGAATATTTTGGGGTTTGAGATTTTTCCTTTCTTCTTTGGTTGTGTTTTCATGCACAAGAATTTGGACATTTAGTTAGCGCCAAAGAATCCCTAATGTGTAGTGGGCACTGCCTCTTCAACCACTACAGTCATGCAGAGTAGGAATTAGTGACTGAAAACTGACTAGGAAATGCCCCAAAGTGGAGACAGATTTGAAAAATGAATTTAAAAGTAACCATTGGAAGCCAAGGCCCTTCTTCCTCTTGTTTTGGTTTTTGCTGTCAGCAGAGAGAAGCAGGAAGCCTCAAAGCCAGCTGCAGGCCGCCCATACTTCTGCCCCCAGGCACAGCAGGGCCAGGGACAGCAGGACCCCAGGGCCCTCCCTGTCTCCAGGTTATGCTCCAGCCTCGGTCCTGCACCCTGACATGCTGCAGAAGACAGGCTGGGGGAGGCTCCACTAACACTCTGAGTTCTGTCCAGACGGGCGGTTTCCATGGCCCACACTCCTACTTCAGAACCACTGAAGGGTAAAATAAAAATGCAGACTCTGGGGTCACCACAGCTTCATATTCTCTGGAGGTGGGGACAGAAACCTGCAGCCCTTTCGGTGATTCTTAGAAAAACTAAATGAAATTGGGTCAGACTGGGGTGTGGGGATGGGGGCGAAAGAAGGTGCGGAAAGGAAGCGGTTGGCATTCACAACAGGCATTTCCCCCAAAACTGAATCTGTTTAAATTAAATCATATAGCAATTATGAGTACTTCACACAGCCAGAGCTCTCTCAACTTTCAAATACAAAATCCACTCACCTGACAATCGCCAGTTATGCAGGAAGGTGGTGGCTTAGTGGTCAAGGGAAGGGAACTCGGGTAACATTTGGACAGCTATCCAACCTTCCTCAGCCTCAGTGCCCTAGACTATAAAATACGAATGCTAGCAGAACCTGCCCTGTAAATTTGCTGGGAGGATTAAGTCAAATGGAATCAGATGTGTGATGCACTCAGCACAGGGCTAGGCCCATGGCAGGTGCCGGATTAATTAAGACTTGCCTATTACTGTTGTTAAAGGTCACCTGAAAATAAAACCAAAAAAACCTGTGATTTTAGATTCTGTTATAAATGTTTACCCTTTAATCCAGGTGATGAAGCTATTTAAGTCAGAACAATCTTTTTAGAAATAATTGTTGATTATTCAGCGCAGTATAAATGATACTAAAAAATTCACAAATACTCAAAGCAGGAGAAGCAGGAGGTGCACCATCAGTCTAGACGCTGATGCTCACAGCCTGAAGAACGCAGCATAAGAATGCCTTTTAGCCAGAATCATGGGTAAGCAACACATTCCCCGTGACTACCAGAGGTCTCCTGCAAGCCTTGGAAGAGTGACTTGCTCTCTTGTCACTAGATTACAGAATTCTCCATGTGGCCTGCTGTAGGGCTCTGCAGGGGGTGGGCTCCTGGCTCCAGGATCCTAGGAACAGCTTTTGTCCATCCCTGGACACCCCAACGGCCTGATGGCTGCCTCAGCTGTACCTCCACTCTCACCCCTAAGCGGCTGTTTGGTTTTCAAATCATTGTCGTGCACAACAGCCAATCCCTGGGTCAGGAGGTTTGGGGTGGGGCCTAGAGTCTATTTTTAACCTACGTTTGGTGGTCTAGGACTAGCTCTGTCTTCACAGAATGATAACTGCTGACCAATTCTAGCTGTTATCTGCACCACTCAGGAAGAGCAGTTTTATCTCTTTTGTTCTGTAAACCTCTTGAAGGTAAACGGCTGTGTCTTAAGCTTCTTTGGCATTCTGCTGTGAGGCAAATGGCACCGGTCAATAAAAATAAAAACTTTTCAAATATCATTTTCTGACAGAATGTTTCAAAAAGCCACCATCTTTAGACTCATTGTGAAAAACCTGCAATGTACCCAGTACATCAGAATGAGAGGCTACTCATGAGACGAGACTCAGGCACGTACACATTCCCCAGAGAAATGTCTTCTATCTTGGTAAGAACCCCCTCATTTGGCACATACACAAAAAGTTACAAAGATGTGACTTTAAAGGCCTTTTGGTGCACCAGGAGAGCAAGGGTATAGCAAGGTGAGACCCCTGTCTTGAAATCTCTGACGTAGCACACAGAGGCTGGTAGACTGGCGATTCTAGATCACAAGACTGGGTGACAGGACAGTGGAGCTGAATAATGAGCAAAGGCAGTGCTGGGAACACACACACGACCTGTGTTCGCTCCTCCACATTCAGTTTTCTAATAAAACTCAAAAATGTTTATGACACCCTATGGTGAGCTAGTGTAGTGGATTGAATGGTGGCCCCCAAAAGATATGTCCCCATCCTGACCCCTGGCACCTGTGAATATGACCTTATTTGGAAAAAGAGTCTGTGTTTAGATGTAATGAAGTTAAGAATCCTTGAGATGAGATCACCCTGGGTTGTTCAGGTGACATATGTCTGTTCAAAAGATAGAGAGGAGAATATAGAGAGAAGAGGAGAAGGCCACGTGGAGCAGCCACAGCCAAGGGTCACCTGGAGCCACCAGAAACTGGAAGAGGCAAGAAGGATTCTCCCCTAGAGTCTTTGGAGACAGCACAGTCCTAATGATAACTTGATTTTAGACTTCCACCCTCCAGAACTCTGAGAGAATACATTGCTGTTTATAAGGGCTGTTGTCATTAAGAGAGGTCCCAGAACTTTAAAGCTGACAGTCCCTGGCTGCACCAGTTCACTGTTGAGGTAGTGGCTACATCCTTCCTCTTCAAAACCAGCCTGCCTGATTCAAGGAGACTTTGGGTCCATTCAGTGGACCCAGCCAACTGTCAGTTTTAAAGTTCTGGGACCTCTCTTAATGACAACAGCCTTTTTATTCTTTGTATTTTGTTTTTTTTTTTTTAAGTTGGGATCTCACTCTGTCACCCAGGTGGTAATACAGTGGCATGATCATGGCTCACCACAGCCTCAACCCCCTGGGTTCTGGAAATCCTCCTGCCTCAGCCTCCTGAGTAGCTGGGACTACAAGCATGCACATCACCATGCCCAGCTAATTTTTTAATTTTTTTGTAGAGACGAGATCTTGCTATGTTCCCTAGGCTGGTCTCAAACTCCTGGGCTCAAGCAATGCTCTTGCCTCAGCCTCCCAAAGTGCTGGGATTACAGGTGTGAGCCACTGCGCCCGGTCCATTTCTGTTGTTTTAAGCCACTCAGTTTGTGGTGCTTTGTTACTACAGCCATGGGAAACAAGTGCACTTGATCTTCCCACCTTTACGGTGAATCCTTTCTGTGCTCCATTCTCACTACTCACAACTCCACCCAATGGTAACTGACACCAATGAGACAAGCAAGCATGTGTGGAGTTTCTTTTCTGCTAGATTCAAAATACTTCCTTCTGGTAAAAGGATTGTACATATACATTCAGGAGATTTTAGAACTGCATATTACAGTAAAATGACACAATTTCCACATGCAATTAAGCTGGAGTTATTGATTGCTTTGAAACTCTGTCCCTTGTGCCTCAACGATTAGCGTGATTAAACTAGTTGTCCCAGCATGTTCTGCATCTTGCTTATTGTTGTTGTTGAAAATCTTGACCTATCAACAGAAGATCTTCCCTATAGCATTTCATTGAGCAAAGGTCCTATAAATTATTAACTGAGGGCTGTATTCAGGATTCTGTCTGTGCCAGCTATAAATGAACATTTAGGCTGTGTCTGGGGTCACACTGTCAGTAGTACAAGCACTGTGGTCTCAACAGGCTTCACCTCTTTCCATCCAATGAAGCCCCACCAATTTGCCTTCTCTGTTTTCCTCACCACCTGCCCACGAAGCAGGAGTGTCTTACAAATGCTTCTATCCTATCAAATGGAGCATAGTCTCTCTGACAAAGCCAGCGTTCTTCTAAAGGGAAACAAAGACCTAGTCATGGCTCAAGACTTCCATCAGCAACTTGGAACCTTGGATCGCCTCACTTCTGACCTTTCCTGAGCACTTCCTCACTTGACCTAATGTAAACAGAGGCTCCACAGTCAATTAGATTCCTTTGATCCTTGAGACATTCTAAGGATGATGGCAGGTCCCATGAAGGGGAGGGAAGGGTAGCAGGGGTTCCCTGCCCCTGAGCAGGGCTCGGGGGAGTAGTGGTGGTTCCCCATCCCTCAGTCACCGCCCTTCCTTCACTCTTGTCCCTAACAGCCTATTCTTTGCAAAGTAGCCAGAATGAAAATGTAAGTGACTGTATTAGGATTTAACTCAAGCTGAATCACTCCCCTGCTCTCTCACCTCCAACAGTTTCCTAGCTCTTATAGAATAAAATCCAAAACCCTTGCCACGACCTACAAAGTCGCATAATCTGGCCCATGGCTGTCCCTCCACCTGAAGTCCCACCAGCACACATTGTACTCCAGTCAGAACCCTGAAGTTCTGTAGATGATGAACAGCCAAGGGCCAGGTAACTGGGGCCTGGTGTTCAGGGAAGCAGATGAGAAGCTGGGTTGGGAGCAATGGGAATGGGCAGGTGCTTTCTGCTTCCACTTGCTATTATAAAGGCTCGAGCCAGCTGCCATCTTTCTGCTCCCCAAGTCCCTGACCGCACCAGTTCACTGTTGAGGTAGTGGCTACATCCTTCCTCTTCAAAACCAGACTGCCTAATTCAAGGAGACTTTGGGTTCATTTAGTGGACCCAGTCAACTGTCAGCTTTAAAGTTCTGAGACCTCTCTTAATTACAACAGCCTTTACTCTAGTGCTCATTTGTCCCACACAGGGCTTCAGTCTGGATTGGTCCTTGTCCCTTCCACTACCCCTCCCTCCTGGAATCTCACATGCCAGCATCCCACCTGCCTACCCACCTGCTGTATGTTCAAGTCTTTGTGATTCACCTGTGATCCCTGACATTGCCATCTTCTCCTGGACAGTTCCCTGCTGACTCACATCCTTCCCTATCTAGCTGGTGGTTTCTAAACCAGTGGCTTCTGAGCATCGGAGTCATTGGGGTGCCCTCAGAGGTCAGGTAATGGCCCCATCCCAGATGGTGACTCCATAGGCCTCTAAGATACTTAGACTGACTGCTGGATTCATCCTGAAATGCTTCTCTCTTCTGTTTATGTGACACTGCATTTTTCAGGTTCTCCTCAGGCCCTTCTGACTGTTCACTTTCTGTCCTTTTGGGATTCTCCCTTTATTCTATTACTCCTGACATGCTGAGTGCCCCTCTGTACTCAGCCCCCATTCTCTTACTCTCCACACTCTGCCTCATGGGCAACCTGATGGGCTCTGATGGTTTTAGCCACCACCTCTGTGCCGATGACTTCCAAGTCTGCAACAGTCTTCCCTTCTAATAGACAAGGCACATGGAAGTCCAAAAGTGGGACAGGTAGATGACAGTACTGAGGGGAGGCACGGTTTGATACTACGAAGGCTCCTGGCATGTGCCTTCTGGTTATACTTTCCACCATTCCTCCTCCTTCTGTACCCCTGCATGTCTGTTCAAGACAGGGCTACTTCAGAGCCATTAAGAACAAACTGGCTAACAGACCTTTTCCTAAATATAGCATCACAATGAACCAAACTAAACCCTCTGTGTTACTGAAAACACTAAATCTACCAATGTCTCCCTCCCCTTTGTATTTCAGGGCCCCTCCACCCTTCATGTGGCACTTACCCCCAAGTACTCTGTGGTTAGAAGTTTCTCGCCTGAGAGTTCTCCAAGCTGGGGTTGGATCAGTTCGTCTTTGTCCAGATCAGCTTCCATGGTGTCATGGTCCTCCTGCTTCAAAGGAGATGTAGGGTGAATGTGGTGGACACCCTGTCACAAGCTCCTGGAGTGGTGGCTCCCCAGAATGTGCAGCTGCCACGAACAAGAAGACCTCAGCCAACTATGGCAGATCGACTCTTATTTTTCAAAGAGTCTCAGGGGCAGTCTCACACCTCTCCATGAAGACGAAAGGGACAGGCCAACCAACTTCTTTAGGAAGCTGTTGCCTAGTTAACACTTCCATGGCTTGGGTGGGCAGAAGTTCTATTGGACTCTTAAAAGTCTCTCCTAACCACAGTTCTCACAAGTTCTCTCTCTATGAGATCAATGTACAATGTGAACAGTCAGTCAGTCAGTCTACAAATAATCATTAGGCACCTTCATATATGCACAGGACTTAGGGGGACAGGAAGTTGTCTATGACAGTCTACAGTCAATTAGTAACAAAACTCAGTAAAAAAGAAGCACTGTTCTGTTTCTGGAAAGATGTAGTGGTCTACCTTTCCCTATTCCTCCTACTAAGTACAACAAAAAACACTGGACACTTAAAAAAAACAAGAAGACCCTGAAAGATGAAGGCTAGGGACATTGGGACCCAAGGAATGACAGATGATAAGCTACTTGGGTTTTCTTTTTGCCTCGTATGTGCCAGACTTGGAGCCGAAGAAGTTAGTGACCTAGAAATATCAATGGTGAAGAAAAAAAAATCCCCTCAAAGCCTGCTTCCTCTAGCCAAAGAATTAGGAAAGGGGGAGTCCAGCAATAACATTTTAGGAAATAACCAAACACCACAGAAAACACTGTAGCCCCACTCCAACCTGTGCCACCAAGGGTCTCAGGAGCCTTGACTTCTACCCTCACCAGGCTGTGATGCACACCCTACTACCTGCAGGTGGTAACATCAGAAAAGGCCACGTAGGGAGAAGTTTCATCCCTGCTGAGTGGTAATGAGGTCCTCACACCATGGTATGAGTAGAGGCCACGTGGGGGCCTGGACTTCTATTTCCACTAGGCAGTGATCAGACCACTCTCCCCCTCCCTGCTGGGGTGGTGACAGAGGAGGTCTTGTAGGGAATAGCAACACGGCATTTCTAGCCCTTCTAGGCAGGGAGGTGAAGGGGGGATCCAGAACTCCCAACCCCACCCTGCAGTAATGAAGGCCCTTCTCCTCTCCCACCATCTAGTATCAATAGTGACAAGTGTGGAGTCTGGAATTCTACCCAAACACTGCAGTAATGAGGAGTGTCTGCTTCCCCTACTTCCCCTGCTTCCCCTGACAGAGCAGTGTAAGAAAAAAGCCATCTAAAATGGAAGGCTTAAATAAGATAAAAAATCTCATAGGTTAATGTCCCAAGTTCTCAGATTTAAATTAATAAAACAAAAAACTCATCATATCAAGAGCCAGGGAGATCTCAAGTTGAATGAAAAGAGAAAATCAATAGATGCCAACATCCAGGGAACAGAGATGTTAGAATTATCTGACACAGATTTTTAAAGCAGCTATCATAAAAATGCTTCAACAAGCAGTGACAAATGTTCTTGAAACAAATTTAAAAATAGAAAGTTTCAAGAACATAGAAAACAAAGAGAAAAATAAACTTAAACCTAGCAAAAGAGAAAAAATAACAAAGAGTAGAATCAATGAAAAGGAAAACGAAAACAGAGAAAACTGAAGAAACAAGAAGTTGGTTCTTTCTTTCATACTATCCTTCTCTCTCTTTCTTGAACAACCTCTGCCCAACAGATTTTTCTTTTCTTCTTTTATTTTTTGCTCTTTAAAAACATCAGTAAAATTGGCAAACCTCTAGCAAGACTGACTATGAAAAAGAGAGAAGTCACGAATTACCAATACCAGGAATGAAACAGGAGATATACAGACTCTACAGACATCAAAAGGATAATAATGGATAACCAAGAACAACTCCACATACAGAAGTTTGACAACTTAGATGAAAAACCAAACTATCACAAGTCTTTCAATAGGAAGTAGATAATTTGAACAATACTGTAACTATTAAGGAAATTGAATTTATAATTCTAAAACTCTCATAAAAATATTCTCCAGGCTGGGCTCGGTGGCTCAGTCTGTAAACCCAGCACCTTGGGAGGTTGAGGCGAGTGGATAACCTGAGTCCGTGGGTTCAAGACCAGCCCAGGTAACTTGGAGAGACCTCATCTCTACAATTAATAAAAAATCAGCCAGGCGTGGTAGCACACACCTGTAGTTCTGGCTACTTGGATAAAACTTAACACGCATCATGACAAAAATACTCATGGAAAAATAGAAATAGAAGGTACTTGATAAAAAGCATCTACCAAAAAACCTACACCTAACTTTCTACTTAGTTGTGAAAGACTGGATGCTTTCTCCCTAAGATTAGGAACAAAACAAGAATTTCTACTCTCATCACTCTTATTCAACATAGTGCCAGAAATTCTAACCAACAAGGCAAAAAAAAAAAAAGAGAAAGAGAGAGAGAGAGAGAGAGAGAGAGAGAGAGAGAAAGAAAATAAAAGGAATACAGATTAGAAAGGAAGAAGAAGAAATGTTCCTATTTGCAGATGATTTGCAAGGAATCTACACACACACACACACACACACACACACACACACACACACACATCACAGAAGTAATAAGTGAGTTCAAAAAGGTCACAGGATACAAGATAAGCATACAAAGTCAAATTTCTATATACTAACAATGAACACAAGAACACTGACATTAAAAATACAATACCATTTATAATTGCCTTCCAAAAGAAAAATAAATACTTAAGACATAAATCTAACAAAACATGTACTAGATTTGTATGCTGAGAACTACAGAACTCTAATGAAAGAAATAAAAGAAGATCAAAATAAATGCAGAAGCACACCTTGTTTATGAATCAGAAGATTCAATACAGTTAAGATGCCATATTGATATATACATAGGCTTAATGCAATTTTTATCAAAATCCCAGCAAGATTTTTTGTAGTTATATATAAGATTATTCTAAAATGTATATGGAAAGGGCAAAGCAACTAGAACATGCTAAGGTAATTTTGAAAAAGAAGAACAATATGGGAGGAATCAGTCTACCTGATTTCAAGACTCATTACATAGCTACAGTAATCCAGACTGTGTGCTATTGGCAAAGGGACAGACACATAGATCAATAGAACGTAACAGAGAATGCCAGAACAGATCTACACAAAGATGCCTAGTGGATTTTAGACAAAGATATAAAAGAAATTCAATGAGAAAGGATAGGTTTTTCAGCAAATGATGCTAGAGAAATTGGACATCCATAGGGGAAAAAATTGAACTTCAACCTAATTCTCACACATACAAAAATGAACTCAAAATGGATCATGGACTTAAATGTAAAACTATCACAGTTCTGGAAAAAATAGAAGATCTTTAGGAACCAGGCTAGGTGAAGCATTCTTAGAACTGACACCAAAAGCACAATCAATAAAAGATGTGATAAACTGGATTTTATAAAAATTTTTAAAAACTTGCTCTGTGAAAGACCCTCTAAGAGGATTTTAAAAAAGGGTGATGAGATAAAATATTTGGAAATCGCATACCCAACAAAAGACTAGTAGCTGAACTATCAAGTCGATGCATAAGTTCTTAGCGTTTGTGTTCTGACATGGCACTACTGTTAGGAGTTTATGGTTTGTCATTTGTCATTTGGAGTGACAATGTTGTGCTTGTGAATATGCCTTGCATTCTGCAGGTTTGAAGAAAGTGCTATTTGTGGGCTAAAGAAGATGGAGTGTCAAGTGGAAAAAGCGAACACTTCTATTATATTCTTCTGTTTGAGTTTAACAGAGGAGTAAAGGTGGCGGAGGTGGCTCGAAACATTCATGCTGTGTATGGGGAGAATGCCATCAGAGAAAGCAGGGCAAGAAACTGGTTTTGTTGTTTCAGAGAGGGCCACTTTGACTTCATTGATTCTCTGCATTCCAGGAAGACCACTGGGCTCTGATGAAGATCATTTAAATGCTTTACTCCATGATGATCCAGGTCAGTCAACCTGAGAATTAACAAATGTGACGAATTGAGACCAGTCAACTGTTGTGCGATATTTGCATTCCATGGGCATGCGAAAAACACTATGAACTTATGCATCAACCCAATATATAAAGAACTCTCAAAACTCAACAGTAAAAACTCAACAATCTAGTTAAAAATGGGCAAAAGACATGAAGAGACATTTCACCAAAGAGCATATACAGATGGCAATAAGCACATGAAAAGATGTTCAACATCATTAGCCATTAGGGAAATGCAAATTAAAACCACAAGGAGTTATCACTACATGCCAATCCAAATGGCAAAAATAAAAAATAAGGACACCACCAAATGCTGGCAAGGATGGAGAGAAACCGGATCACTCATACACTGCTGGCAGAAATGTAAAATAATACAAGCTCTCTGGAAAACAGTTTGGCAGTTTCTTAAAAAGCCAAACATGCAGCTAAATACAACCTAGTAATTACACTCCTGGGCGTTTGTCCCAGAGAAATAAAAACTTATTCGCATGCAAAAATCTGTACATGAATGTTTACAGCAGCTTTATTCATAAGAGCCCAAAACTAGAAACAACAGATGTCCTTCAACAAGAGAACAAGCAAAAACAACTATGGTACATCCACACCACAGAAAACTACTCAAATAAAAAGGAATGAACTACTGATGCACACAAGCCTGGATGACTTTCCAGAGAATTATGCCATGTGAAAAAAGCCATCCTCATACTATATGAATCAATTTATACAACTTTCTTAAAATAACAACATTATAGAAATGAAGAACATATTAGTAGTTTCCAGGGGTTAAGGAGGAAATGGAGGTGAGAGGGAAGTGGGTGTGACTACAAAAAGGATCCTTCTAGGAGTATTCCTTGTGGTAATGGTACATTCTGGATCTTTCTTTCTTTCTTTCGTTTTTTTGATTTGGAGTCTCACTCTGTCGCCCAGACTGGAGTGCAGTGGCCGCTCCCAGCCACTGCAGCCTCGACCTGCTGGGCTCTGGCGATCCTTCCGCCTCAGTCTTCCGAGTAGCCGGAATTACAGGCATGCGCTACCATGCCCGG
This sequence comes from Carlito syrichta, assembly GCF_000164805.1. Taxonomy (NCBI): domain Eukaryota; kingdom Metazoa; phylum Chordata; class Mammalia; order Primates; family Tarsiidae; genus Carlito; species Carlito syrichta. The sequence goes on along the minus strand of NW_007251128.1, from coordinate 173,230 downwards.
CTGATTTTTTGATTTATTGTTGAGATGAGGTCTTGCTGCCCAGGCAGATCTCGAACCCGCGGGCTCAGGCAATCCACTCACCTCAGCCTCCCAAAGGCACGGGATTACAGGCTGAGCCACCGAGCCCGGCCTTTTTATTTTTTTTGAGTCAGAGTCTGACTTTGTTGCCCAGGCTGGAGTGCAGTGGCATGCTCATGGCCATCACAGCCTCGACCTGCTGGGCCTTAAATGATCCTTCCGGTTCAGCCTTCCAAGCAGCTGGAATTACAGGCATGCACCACCACACCTGGCTAACTTTTTGGTTTACTATAGAGACGAGGTCTTGCCAAGTTGCCCAAGCTGGTCTTGAACCCCTCCACTCAGGCAATCCTCTCGTCTCTGCCTCCCAAAGTGCTGGGATTACAGTCATGAGCCAATGTGCCCAGCTGTTTTGGATCTTGAATGTATCAGTGTTAGTATTCTGGCTGTGACATTATTCTATAGTTTTATAAGATGTTACCATTGGATAAAACTGGGTAAAGGGTTCACAGGATTCTTCTGTATTACTTCTAACAAATTGCATGTGGATCTACAAAGTTTTCAAATTAAAACAAGAAGGGTTAAAACCAAAAAACTAGCATATGTGAGACGTCACAAGGCAGTGTAAAAGCAAATGCCAGCTGAGCAGCACACAGGGTAATGGGGGAGTGTGTGGCACTTCTTCCCATTCCCTGCCAAGGCTTCCTTCCAACCTTAGACTGTCCTCCACAGGTTAAATTACAAAGAGCAATCCAAAGCTGACCAGGAGGTATTAACTAAGGAAGAAGAGAGCTGTGGCCATGGGAGGAAGAAGGGGAAGGAAGGACCCTGGAAGAAGGTGGCAGCCAAGTGTTGTGAGGTCTTAGGGGTGGGGAGGGTGTGATCCCTTGGTGACAATGTACCCTGAGATCATCTAACCAATCCTTCCCTTGATTCCTTGCCCATCCAACAGCCTAATGACTGTAATTTAGCTCCCTGAAACTTGCCAACAGGAAGAGAAAGCTCTATTCTGCAAACATGAGTATCCTATCCCTCATTTCAAACTAATTTCTAGTTATTCAGGATATGCTGGTCTTTGGTGAATTTGATTTACCTGAGTCAGTTTCCAAGGGATATGAAGGCTCCAACTTCTGGGCCTGGGGGGCTGGGAACTGGGCCCTGAAATGCAAGCCTACCTGCCCTAGGGCTGCCTCTGGGTGAGGCTGGTAAAGGGAGGAGCGGCCCGTCTCTCTAGACACATAGTCAGTGCCACCCACCATCACTAAACCATGTCATCTTGGAATGGGCTGTCTTAAGAAAAGAAGATTCGACTTATTCTAGCTGGTCCCCAAGGCAGGTCAGAAACAGCAGACTAGAGGCAGGTTTCAGATCTCTCTGCAGCCTTTTCTAACAATCAGCACTGTCTACTCATGGAATGGGCTGTGGAGGAATGGGCTTCTCCCACCAGCCTGCATTTGGGGGGCATTTATCTGATGCCCTCTTAGTATGGAGCCATTAAGAAACTCACCTTATATTTCTAAGGACTTTACATCTTTTTTTTTTTGAGTTGGAGTCTCACTCTGTTGCCCAGACTGGAGTGCAGTGGCCGCTCCCGGCCACGGCAATCTTGACCTGCTAGGCTCCAGCGATCCTTCCGCCTCAGCCTTCTGAGTAGCCGGAATTACAGGCATGCACTACCACGCCCGGCTGATTTTTTGATTTATTGTAGAGATGAGGTCTCGCTGTCCAGGCGGGTCTCGAACCCGCGGGCTCAGGCAATCCACTCACCTCAGCCTCCCAAAGGCGCGGGATTACAGGCTGAGCCACCGAGCCCGGCTGACTTTACATCTTATAATGACTCAGGGTGGATCCATTTTATTATATCTTTATTCCTGGTGTAGAAACTAAGGCCCAGAGAAGTGACAAGTTCACATGATCGCCCAGTTTTGAGTCCAGGAGTTTGGCCTTTAAGCTTGGAGCAACCCTTCTCTGCCCAGGTCACTCTGGCTTGGATCCCTGGGCCCCACAGGAAAAGCCTGTTTCTGAGGAGGCACAAGCTGGACTGCCTGGGCCCCTGGTGCCTGGCTGAGATTGAGCTCGGCAGGGCACAGAGTGAAGGCAGGGAGAGCCACAGTGGCATTCTGAAGTCCACAGTCTTGTTTCTCTCTCTTCTTTTCCCTTGTTTAACCACAGAGAATTCACTCTAGTTCTACCCAGAACACAGGTTCATGGTCACTACTGTGATTGAAGCTCTCATCAGGACACAAGCTCCACAGCAAGGGCAGTAGCCTTCTCCTGCTGCTGCTTCACCTGAATTGCAGCTCTGCCAAGTGCTAACAGACCCGCCATCCTGAAATTTTCTGAAGTTTCTTAAAGGTAACCCTATACGTGAGGCCCTGTCCTGAGGTCAACTCTGGAACGGCTATGTGAGATTTATGCTGGTGCCTTGGCTTAGAGTTTAGTTTACCAAAATAGCAACATTTTAGTGATCAAAGAGTGTGTGTCAATTATATGATTATTTTAGGAAAATGAATGCTCCTTGTGAACCAAAGCAGCAGCTCTGTGGTCCCAATGAGTGGCAGGGTGCTCTGGGCATGGAGTAGTGTTTCATCTCTCCTCCAGGGAAACCGCCCTGGAGGCCCCGGCTGGAAATGGGCATGCAAATCACAGTTTCACAGAGGTATTGGTGATACTCCACTTCCCTGCCAGGAGGGAATACAAAACATTAAGAAACAAAACAAATGTCCACATTCCATTTCAGTACGAAACAAACGGTCAATGACTAACCTCAGTCAATGCCAGCAAAAGTATTTCTTTACCTTGGACAACAAGTACATATGTAAGACTCATTCACTTACAAATCAACCTATACATGCCCAAACTAGCAAACAACATATCTCAATCAAGTTAAAGTTAGTATGTGAATCACTTAAATATTCATTTATTCCATTTTGTTTTGTTTCTATTTTAAAAATTTTTTTGAGTTGGATTCTCACTCCGTCACCCAGGCTGGAGTGCAGTGGCACACTCACAGCCACCCCAGCGTTGACCTGCTGGGTTCAGCTGATCCTTCTGCCTCAGCCTTCCGAGTGGCCGGAACTACAGGTGCACGCTACCATGCCCGGCTAATTTTTTGATTGCTATTGTAGAGATGAGACCTCGCCAAGTTGCCCAGGCTATTCTTGAACCACGGGCTCAGGCAATCCGCTCACCTCAGCCTCCCAAAGTGCTGGGATTACAGGCTTGAGCCACTGTGCCCAGCCTATTTTTATTTTTTTAATTAAAATTTTTTTTTGAGATAGGGTTTCAAGGCTTTGTTGCCCAGGTTGGATTTGAACTCCTGGGCTCAGATGATCTCCCCCCTCAGCCTCCTAAGTAGTGGGAACTACAGGTGTGCACCACCACACATCTGGTTAATTAATTTTTTTTTTCTTTCTTTTTTTTTTGTGGAGACAGGGTCTTGCTATGTTGCTCAGGCTGGTCTTGAACTCCTGGGCTCAAATGATCTTCCTGCTTCAGCCTCCTGAGTAGCAGAGTATACAGGTGCAAACCACCACACTCAGCTTCATTTTTTTTTTTTTTTTTTGAGTTGGGGCCTCACTCTATCACTGAGGTTGGAGTGTAGTGGCATAATCATGGCTTACCCCAGTCTCAACCTCCTGGGCTCAGGTGATCCTTCTGCCTCTGTCTCCTGAGTAGCTAGGACAACAGGCATGTGCCACCATGCCCAGCTAATTAAAAAAAAAATTTTTTTTTGGAGAGGCAGGGTCTTGCTACGCTGCCTAGGCCAACTCCTGAGTTCAAGCAATCCTCCTGCCTTAGCTGCTCAATGTGTTAGGATTACAGGTGTGAGCCAATACATTTGGCCGATTTAAAAAAAAAAATTAAAACAAGTTGAGGTCAGGCTCGGTGGCTCAGCCTGTAATCCAGGACTTTGGGAGACTGAGGCGAGTGGATTGCCTGAGTCCATGGGTTCGAGACCAGCCTGAGCAACTTGGTGAGACCTTGTCTCCACAATAGATCAAAAAATTAGCCGGGTGTGGTAGCGCGCGCCTGTAGTTTGGGCTACTTGGAAGGCTGAGGTGGAAGGATCGCCGGAGCCTAGCAGGTTGACGCTGGGGTGGCCGTGAGTGTGCTTCTGCATTCTAGCCTGGGCAACAGAGTGAGATTCCAACTCAAAAAAACAAAAAAAAGTTGAAACTGTTTTTTATTAAAGGTACTTTACGGCTGGACGTAGTGGCTCACGTCTGTAATCCTAGAACTTTGAGAGGTTGAGATGGGAGGATCACTTGAGGCCAAGAGTTCGAGACCAGCCTGGACCACAAAGCAAGGCCTTGTCTCTATAAAAAAATAAAATATTAGCCAGGTGTGGTGGTGTGCATCTTATTCTCAGCTACTCAGAAGGCTAAGGTGAGAGGATTGCTTGAGTCCAGGAGTTTGAGGCTATAGTATGGTATGACTGCCCCACTGCACTCCAGCCTGGGTGACAGAGTAAGACCCTGACTCAAAAAAAAAAGTACTTTAGAATTAAATTGTTGATAATTAATAGGCCCTTCCCTAATCCCTTCAAACACAGAACAGTTTCTGCATTTTTTGCCTAATATATGCAACTAAAAGTTAAACTGCAGTTTTATAGTGCAGGCTAGAAGTGGAACCAGTGCCCCACAGTTGACCTGCTCACTCTGTGGACTTTTGTCTCCTCTGTCTCAGTTTCTCTAGTGCCACATGCAGGCAACCACTGTTGGTGCTTTAATGTAAAATATACAAGTGCAAGCAAACAGATATGAAAATGATTATTAAACTGAGAGTTCTTGGTTTTAAAAGTTTGTACTGAGGTTCTAATTTGGAAAGACATGGTTCTTGTCAGTGCCCCATATTTTCCAACTAGTAAATGGGATCACTTGGCTGCCACCTTTAAAATGACGTATATTAAAGACATTTCTTAAGTAATCTGATTTAGAAAAGCCATGATACTGTGTAGCTATAAACACATTTCTGAGCAACACTAATATCAGTGAAAAGGAAATGGTGGTATCCTTAGGACGCGGGAATGTAAAGAGCAAAAGTAAAATGAGCTGCACTGGCTGAATTGGAAAGTGCAACTTAACAAAGAAGCCAGAGCTGAATTCAGTGGTTCCCAGCAACACTCAGGAAACTATATGCAGGCAGAGACCAGGAAGGCAGAGGAGACCATGAGGTACAGTGGGAAATGTAAGCAGAGAGCCTACCAGAAATGATGCCTGCTGATAGCGGGTGCTTGCTCCACTTTCTCAGGCAGTGCCAAGTAGATTAAAACAACTCTGAGGATGTTTAAGGACTTTTTGAAATGGGCAAAGCCAGAGGTGAGGGCCAGGAGGTACCCTCTGATAATGACAGTTCAGGCCTTGTAGCAGGGAGAGGGGCAACTGTTTTTCATCAGTTCTCCCTAGTTTAGGTGGGAGTTTTTTTTGTTGTTTTGTTTTGTTTTTTGATTTGGAGTCTCACTCTGTCACCCAGGCTGGAGTGCAGTGGCACACTCATGGCCACCACAGCCTCGACCTGCTGGGCTCAGGTGATCCTTCCACCTCAGTCTTTTAAGTAGCTGGAACTACAGGTACGCACCACCATGCCCAGCTAATTTTTAAAAAATTTATTATAGAGATGAGGTCTCGCCAAGTTGCCCAGGCTGGTCTCGAACCTGTGGGCTCAGGCAATCCTCTCACCTTGGCTTCCAAAAGTGCTGGGATTATAGGTGTGACAGAGTAAGACACTGACTCAAAAAAAAAGTACTTGTTGTTTTTTAAAGAGACAAGGTCTCATTCTGTCACCCAGGCTGGAGTGCAGTGGTATGATCATAGCTCAGTGCAGTCTTGATCTTCTGGGCTCAAGCAATCCTCCTGCCTCAGCCTTTAAGTAGCTCGGACTATCAGCGTGTGCTACGACGCCTGGTTACTTTTTTTATCTTTTGTAGAGATGAGGGTTTCGCTATGTTGTCTAGGCTGGTCTCAAACTCCTGGGCTCAAGTAATCCTCCTGCTTCGGCTTCCTGAGTTGCTGGGATCATAGGCAGGCGTCACCGTGCCTGGCTCAAGTGGAAAGAATTTTACTTGCCTTACTCAAGTGTAAGAAGCTGAGCATGGCAATGCTGCAGTGCCAGATAAACCAGATAAAAATGGTACTAGCCACAGTGCTAACTTGTCTGAACTGCTTGTGAATTCCAAACGAAACAACATATTTTAAAATCTACTTTGTGAAGTAAGGGAGTGATGGATAAGGAAATGCTTCAAGAATAAATACCTCATTAGGGTGGGTCTTAAATACCATTGTTGGAGGAATTTTACTAAAATTACTGGTCTTTATGCACTTTAGCAGAATGCATCAGATTACTAGAGTTAGAGCTCAGTGATCACTGATTACTTCAAGAAATTAAGAATGCCTCATAAAAAAGGCACTTGAGTTGAGATGAATTTAGATGTCCTAATACGAAGCTTCCCCATAGCAGCTCGGTGACCTTCTGACACTACAAGATTCTTAACTGGAGGCTTTAGATACATAATACTCCAGACAAACCAGATTCTAAGCAATTGGCCTGAAAACAAAACTAAGGTTGACCACTAAATGCATTTAAAAACTTAGATTCTTACAGATATAACGCAGAGAGCAGAATGTATTCAAGTGGTTTTACATATGACAAGTGAAAGTATCCAGTGTGTTTTCCACTTGAAATAATTAAAAGACTTCTACCAGCAGTTTAAATTTGAGACACCTTCTCAGAACACTGAATTGTAAATCTCATTCTTTGTGAAAATAAGGAAAAAGCCCTCCACATGGGAGAGCAAGGGTGGACTGAGGTGAGCAGGCCGGGCAGCATGACCCATGTACTTCCCCAGCAGAATGGGCCCTCCCATCTGTGCAGCTCTTTCCAAGTATGTGCCCAGGACCACAGATGGAAGCAGGTTCTTTTTTTTTTTTGAGTTAGAGTCTCACTCTGTCACCCAGACTGGAGTGCAGTGGCACGCTCCTGGCCACCACAGCCTCAACCTGCTGGGCTCCGGTGATCCTTCTGCCTCAGCCTTCCAAGTAGCTGGAACTACAGGCACGCACTACCACACCCGGCTAATTTTTTGATTTTATTGTAGAAATGAGGTCTCGCCAAGTTGCCCAGGCAGGTCTCAAACCCGTGGGCTCAGGCAATCCACTCACCTCAGCCTCCCAAAGAGTGGGATTACAGGCTGAGCCACCGAGCCCGGCTGGAAGCAGGTTCTGAGTCCTGGAGAGCTCACCGTGATGCAGAGAAGTTGCTCTCTACATCAATTTCCTCAATACAAAATGCAACCCAGGGTATGGAAACCAGAGAACCCTAACACCCTTTACTTCCCTAATTTTTCCAGTCTCCTGCTTTGGCTGCTCAATTTGTTTGCTTAAGCCTTTTCTATATTCTAAGCAAAAACGGCAAGAAATAAGGAGATGATGGCCAAGCGGCCCCAGGAAAAGCAGGGCTTATAAAAATATGTAATACACTGAATCAGAGGAGACCTGGAGGCTCAATAGGACCAGAAGTGAAAGACAGACCTTGAGACTAGAGGGAGAAGAACCCAACATTACAGCAGCACCACAGACCATGCTTTCTATAGATGAATATAAGGCCAACCTAATACTGGCCTCCTCTAAACAGAGGGTCCTAGCTGTGTGCTCAGGAGACAAGGGGCTAAGGGGAACAAAAGACATACCCAAAAGTCAGGGTGCATCCCCTCCCCCACCTGGAGTGAGGGAGGGAGGATTAGCTAGTGAGAAACCACCACTCCAGGAGTGGAAAACACCCCTGACATAATAGAGGGGTTTTCTCACATAGCAGGAATGTCACAAAGAAAAAAATGTTATTCACTATGTTGTATATATTCTGAAATAATGTTTAGATGAATCTCAAAGTTCTCACAGGGCAAAACAAAACAACAACAACCACAAACAACAACAACAACACAGGAAGAAGTCCCAGGCTGCAGCTACCAGAAGCCTGCCCTGGGACCAGCCTGGCTCCAGGCCCCACTCGCAGCCCTCCTTTCACCCACTGATGAAAGGTGCGTACCTTCTCTGCTAGCTGCTCTCCAGCCCCAGTTCCCTCTGGCCTTGGCTTTCTCTAGCTCGCCAGGCAACACATGAGCAAACTCCATTTCAGCAGACTTTGGTTTGTACCAGGCCAATTTGCCTCCAGGTCACAAGGATATCGTTAAAAACAGCTCACAGGCATTGAGTCTGGGTGGCACTTGACATGGATTGCTTCATTTGATCCTCAAAACCACTGGATGGAAAGGGTATTCATATTCACACTTTACAGATAAGAACACTGAGGCTTTGAGAAGTTCACCAGCTTGCCCAAGACCACACAGTTGGTAGGTGGTGGGGTGGGGCTTAAACCCATGTAGTCTGCTACTAACCCTTTCTTGGTATTCAGATCCTGTCACTCACTGACTCAACATTCAGCAAGTATTAACCGCACATCTAACTTTTTTTAGGGTCTCTGGGTGATATAGAGAGGCTTCTGTGCTTGGCCCCATCTGTTCCCTGTCACTGTGGACTTGGAATGAGGACAGGGACAGCATGCCAATCAAATGTACACATGGCATGGACAAAACCCCAGTGAGCTGAAACAGAAAGCCGACCTGCCAAGAAGACATCTACCAGGGATCAAGATAGTGTCCTAGCCCTGACTTTAGCACTAACCCCTCTCCTATCTTTTCTGGATTAGTCTCATCCTGCATAGTTCCAGAAGAAGGACTAAGTACATACGACATAGGAAGAAAAGAAGGAAAGGACACTACCATTTGTTGGGTCTGTTCTGGGTCACAGATTAACTTGTTGATTTCACAACATCTCTGTCTTGATTATTTATTCCTGTTTTTATAGATGAAGAAACATAGTTAGTAATATAAATAGAAATATAAAGGTAGACTGGGGTCTTACAGAGTGGGGCTTTGCATGCCACCATTGGCAACCTGAGATTTTCTTAGGTGACAGGGATCAGACAAATATTTCTAAAAAGGGATCATGTGAGCATGTAAATGGGTCAGTCCCTTTGGACAGCAATTTGACAGTATTTGGTAAAAATGAGCCCCTCACGCCTTTCACATCAGCAGCTGATTTGGTGTGAACTGTAGAGAAGCACTCATACATTTACAAGAAAACATGGATGAGGAAGCTCTTTGCTGTATTTGAAAAACAAAGAAAAAAGCCAGGCTCAGTGGCTCAGTCTGTAATCCCGCGCTTTGGGATGCTGAGGTGAGTGGACTGCCTGAGCCTGAGGGTTCGAGACCTTCCTGGGCAACTTGGCGAGATCTCATCTCTACAATAAATCAAAAAAATAGCTGGGCGTGGTAATGCACGCCTGTAGTTCCAGATACTTGGAAGGCTGAGGCGGAAGGATCACTGGAGCCCAGCAGATCGAGGCTGCAGTAGCTGGGAGTGTGCCACTTGCACTCCAGTCTGGGAGACAGAGTGAGACTCCAACTCAAAAAAAGAAAAAAAGAAAAAGAAAGAGAAACGCATGGTGGTTTATTTTTACAATGAAATTATCACATACCACAGTTAAATGGGTGAATTAGGGTGGTATGGACTGGTACAAACAATGAATGAAAAAAGTAAGAAGGTAAATAATTTGTACAATATTAACCATTTACATAAAATGTAAAACCATAAAACAATAGCGAATATTGTTTATGGAAACATAAAGATATTAAGAAAGCACAGAATCATCTGTGGAATTTATACACCAACTTGAGGATAGTGGTTAATTCTGGGGAGGGACAGGGAGAAGAGGGACAGAGAAAAAGAACCACAGCTGTCTGTTATATCATCTTCTGTACTTTCTGAAAGGTTTAAAAAGTTCCCTAATTGAAAAATTCAGTGATCTTGTCCCCGTGGGATCCACGTCCGGCTTTAAGAAGATGGTCTGGTGGCCACATGCAGGACAAACTGGGAGGGGAAGGGACTGAAGCCTGGGAAATTAGTAGAGGTTTAAGCCAGGATGTGGAGCAGAAAGGAAATGAAGGGGGAGATGAAAGTGACTTTCAGAATGATGAGCCACGGTACGTAGTCACCGTCTGGAAGATGATGACAGTGTGAGGGAGAGGGAAGGATCACAGGTTTCTTGGTAGCTTAAGCGGAACATGGATGCCTGGGACTTCCACAGGATTTATGAACGTCACCATGTTTGTTAATGCCGACATCTGAGTCAGAGCCACCTGCTGAGCATCTAGCACAGGTGTGAGATATGGGGCTGAGCATTGCTCAAGTTCATGGTAGTTATTAGCCCATTTAGAGAAGCAAGAATTGTATGTGGCAGAGTCAGGACCCTACCAGGGTTCCTGATTCTAAGATGGGCTGTTTGGTTAAGCACAAATATCTCCGCAGCCTAGAAGTTCATGAGCTCCACAAGGCTTCCTGGTCCCAGTGCCTTCAGGCTTAGTTCAAGCCTCAGGAATAGCCAAGCCCAGGCAATGACTTACTGATTTCATTTGGTGTTTTAGGTCTCATTGTAAATCAGTAAATTAACACTATGATAACTTAATACAAGAGGAGTGAAAATGTCACTCCTTACTTTTTTTTTTTTTTTTGAGTTGGAGTCTTACTCTGTCACCCAGGCTGGAGCGTAGTGGCACGCTCACGCCACTGCAGCCTCGATCTGCTGAGTTCAGGCGATCCTTTCGCTTCAGCCTTCCAAGTAGCTGGAACTACAAGTGCACCACCACACCCAGCTAATTTTTTGATTTACTGTAGAGATGAGGGCTTATCAAGTTGTGTAGGCCGGTCTCGAACCTGTGGGCTCAGGCAATCCTCTCACCTCGGTCTCCCAAAGTGCTGGGATTACAGGCATGAGCCACTGTACCCAGGAGTCACTCCTCACCTAATACCCTCTAATAGCTTCCCTCCTTTCTCAGGATAGAAGCCCAAGGTGCTAAGAGATCTGGCCCCACATCCCACTCCTTCCCTTCTTGTTCTTTCTAGAAAGCCCCCCATTAGCTTCTACCTCAGGGTCTGGATACTCCCTTACATTCTTCCTGCTCTACTGCTCTTCAAAGCACTTACCACTTGACACAGTATATCTCTATAATTATTTGTTTGAGGCCTGCTTTCTCCCAATAGTATGTCTACTTTGCTTACTGCTATATCTCTAGGGCCGGATGGCTTCTGGTAATAAGAACATGAGTGGGTCAGGCAATTCCCCTCTACTGAAATCAAGTGCAAAATATGACACACTCACTAATAACAATCATTTCAGGACACTGGAAAACGACCAATGGCAGGCAACAACTTGAGAAGCGTTTGCTCATCGGGGAAATGCTCCTGCATTGGGTAAGAATGGTGTGTTTATGGTCTCCTTGCTTGGCAGAGTTCCCATCTATTTCAGGTGGTGAAATCCTATGCCTGGAGGCGTGGCCTGCAAGTGTGGACTCCACAGTAGGCAAGTGGAAGCAGAGCAGCTAGGAATTTGAAGGGGTCTATCTAGAAGCAAGAAAGTTACAGAAGCACTGAGATGTCACACTCTACATACATCTCTGACTGCTAAATTATAGATACATGCAGAAAATCCCAGGGTACCCAGAGAAAATTAGAAGTTTGGGGGAACTTGCAAATTTTCTGTGCTCATAAACGCATCCCTAAATTCACACACAGCTCAAATGGCAGAAGGTGGAAACCTCACTGGTTTGATGTGTCTGAATACAATTTCTGTCCCAATCACTGACTGACAGTTAAAGTATGCAGGGGAGAACCCTAGGACTGGGAAAAATAATAAGGAAAGACACACTGGTGGCTGCATACCACAGGGGAAATAGATGTCTCCATTGAAGAGCAGGCAAGTTAATTGCTTAGTAAAACAAACAAAATCAACAACCCTGAGGAGAACAAAACATAATTCACTTCAATGCATTAACTTACAATGTCTAGTCGTTAACCAAAGGCATTAATAGATATGGCAAAGAAACAGAAAGTGAGATCCACACTCAGGAAAACAAAAAAAAAAAGACAAAAACTATTTTTGAGTGGGCATATATGTTAGATTTAGTAGATAGAGACTCCAATGCAGTTATTATATAAATGTTAGCTGGGTATGGTGGCTCACACCTGTAATCCTAGTACTTTGGGAGGCCAAAGTGAGAGGATTGCTTGAGCCCAGTAGTTTGAGACCAGCCTAGGCAACAGAATGAAATCTCATCTTTACAAAATAAAAAATTATCTGGGTGTAGTGCCATGCAGTTGTAATCCCAGCACTTTGGGAGACTGAGGCAGAAGGATCGCCTGAGCCCAGGAGGCTGAAGTTGTAGTGAGCCATGAACATTCCGCTGCACTACAACCTGGGCTAGGTGAGACCCTGGCTCAATAAATAAATATAAATATATATAGAAGTATATTCAAATAATTAAAGGAAAATATAATCAAGCGTTAAAGAAAAAAATACACTAAAAAGAGTAAAAAATTGGAAAGCTCAACAGAGAAGAAGACACTATAAAAAAGAGCCAAATGCGGCCAGGCATGGTGGTTCACACCTGTAGTTCCAACTATTCAGGAGGCTGAGGCAGGAGGATCGCTTCAGCCTAGGAGTTCGAGGCTGTGGTGAGCTGTGACTGTGCCACTACCCTCTAACCTGGACAACAGAGTGACACCCTAAGTCAAAAAGAAACAAAACGAGTCAATGGGAATTCTAGAACTGAAAAGTACAATAACTGAAATGGAGAATTCAGTGCATGTGCTCAACAGCAGATACGAGATGGCAGAAGAATCGGGTAACTGGAAGATGGATCAAGAGGAAAATATTCAGGTTGCCAGGCACAGTAGCTCAGGTCTGTACTCCCAATACTTTGAGAGAAGAGGAAAATATTCAGATCAAAGAACAGAGAGAACAAACATTCAAGAAAAATGAAAAAAGCCTCAGAGATCTGTTTGATATTATCAGTATTCTAGTCTGTGTGCAACTGGATTTCCAGGAGGAGAGGAGAGATAGAAAGTGGCAGGAAAAACACTTGAGTAAATAATCACTGGACACTACCCAAATTTGGTGAAAAACCAAACTTATAGATCCAAGAAATTCCATGAACCCTAAAAAAGATAAACACATACAAAAAAGCTACCCCTAGGAACATCATAGTCAAAATGCTGAGAGCCAAAGAGTAAAGGTAAATTTCCAGGAATGAGGGAAAACAAACCCCACCTACAGGGAAGCAATGATAAATGAATAAAAAGCAATTAACAGCTGGTTTCTGTCAGAAAGGATGGAAGCCTGAAGACAAAAGAATGACATTCAAAGTGCCGGGGAAAAACCCGTTGATCAAGCAGTCTACATTCAGTGAAAATATGCTCAAAACCAGAGGTGAACTAAAGACAAGTCCAGATTTAAAAAAACAGAATTTGCTAACAGGCCTGGCAATGGTAATGTGGGTAGAGATACATACACACACACACACACACACACACACTCACTTCTTCCTAATTTCTTTAAATGACATATGACTATTTATAACACTGGGTTGATAATAATAAAGATAAGTGCAGTATGTATGGCACAAGAACACAAAAGAGGAATAGGAATCGAGCCACACTGGTGTGACGTTCTTAAACATATTTTACCAAAAATAAGTCAGTATTATCTCAAAGTAGACAATGATATGTAAAAGATGCATATTGTAGTCCCTGGAACCAACTTAAAAATAAAAAGGCAAATACAGTTAAAAAACTAAAAGAGTAATTTAAATGGTATACTAAAAAATATTTGTTTAATATAAAAGGTGACAGTACATGTATTTAATACACAAGAAAACAGGAAGAACAGAGAAACAAAGAGATGAGACAAATAGAAAACTGACAGCAAATGACAGAATTAAATCCAACTGCATCAATAACTACATTAAATATTAAACAAAGCAATTTTGAAAAAGCAAAGTTGAAGAACTCATATTTCTAAACTGTAAAGCTACAGTAATTAACATTATGCAAAACTGGCATAGAGACACATATAAATCAAGTGAACAAAACTGAGAGTCCAGAAACAAATCCTTATATTTATGGTCAATTTGTTTTTTACAAAGGTGCAATTTGACAAAGTAATTCAAAGCATAGTCTTCTCAACAAATGGTATTGGGGCAACTGGATATTCACATGCAAAAAGATGACTTTGTATCTTTACCTCACACCACAGATAAAAATTAACTAAAAGTAGTCCTATACCTAAATGTAAGAGTTAAAACTATAAAGTCCTTAGAGGGAAACATAGGAGAATATCTTTGTAATGTTGATTTAGGCCAATGATTTTCAACTGGGGGTAGTTTTGCCTCCCAGGGGACATTGAGCAATAATATTTCTGGTTGTGACTAGAGGAAAAGGTGGATAATACAAGGGGAGACCCCCCCCAAAAACCCAGAATTTATTTATAAAAAATTGTGTATTTATTCTCTTTTTTTTTTTTGAGTTGGAGTCTCACTCTGTCGCCCAGACAGGAGTGCAGTGGCCGCTCCTGGCCACCGCAGCCTCGACCTGCTGGGCTCCGGCGATTCTTCCGCCTCAGCCTTCCAAGTAGCTGGAACTATAGGCGCGTACTACCACACCTGGCTAATTTTTTGATTTATTGTAGAGATAAGTTCTCGCTAAGTTGCCCAGGCGGGTCTCGAACCCACAGGCTCAGGCAATCCACTCACCTCAGCCTCCCAAGGCGTGGGATTACAGGCTGAGCCACTGAGCCTGGCTGTATTTATTCTTACATGTGTAAACTTTAGTCACCTGCAAAGTACCCTCCATCTGATGCAATACACCTATCAAGATGCTTTTTCCACTGCTCAAAACAGTTTTTAAACTCATCAATTTGGATGCCTTTTAGTGCCTTCTGCCATTTTTTGTTTCACTTCTTCCATATCAGCAAAACATTTCCCTTTGAGGACTTTTTCATCCGGGGAAGCAAATAAAGTTGCTTGGGGTGAGACTGGGTGAATAGAGAGGGTGGGGTACAGGGTCATGTTGCTTTTGGTCAAAAACTGCTGAACACTGAGCAGTGTGGGCAGATGCACTGTCATGGTAGAAAAGCCAATAACCTATTTGCCACAAAAAAATTCACTGAAGCTGAATGCAGCCTCTCACAACAACGCTAGCTGGTACACTGATGCCACTGGGTTCTTAGAACACTTTACCTAGTGGGAGAAGCCTGTACTACAAGAGGTCCACCCTCCAAAAGATAATTTGCGTTTTTTTGGGTGCCAGCCCCTACTGGCATCTAGTGGGTAGAGGCCAGGGATGCTGCTAAATACCCAATGATGGACAGCCCCCACAACAAATAATTATCTGGTCTCAAATGTCAATAGTGTCAACATTGAGAAAGTCTGGGTTGGGCAGAGCTCTTGAACACAACAAAAGCACAGACCTTAAAAGAAAAAAATTGATAAACTAGACTTCCTCAAAATAAAAAAAATTTGCATGTCAGAGATACGATTAAGAAAATGAAAAGATAACCCATGTGCATACTATATAAAATGTCCAGAAAAAACAAATATCTAGAGACAGAAGAAGATTAGTGCCTGTCTGTGTCTTATGGGGGTAGGAAGACCCAGGAAGGGTTTAACTACAAATGGGTACAAGGGTTCTTTTTTGGGTAATGAAAATGTTTTAAAATTGAATTGTGGGGTTGGCAGTACAGCTCTATAAATTTACTAAAATTCAATGCTTTATACATTTACTTAAAAAGGTAAATTTTATGATATATAAATTATACCCTCAATAAAACTGTTAAAAATGTGAACACACTAAATAAACACTCCAATCAAAGGCAGAGGTTGTCAGACTGGATTCAAAAAAGCAAAATCCAGCTATATTCTGTCTGCAAGAGAACTCTTTACATTCAAAGACACAAATAGGTTGAAAGTAAAAGAATGGGCCGGGTGCGGTGGCTCACGCCTATAATCCCAGCACTTTAGGAGGCCGAGGTGAGAGGACTGCCTGAACCCATGGGTTTGAGATCAGCCTGGGCAACTTGGCAAGACCTCATCTCTACAATAAATCAAGAAAAATAAGTCAGGCATGATAGCGCATGCCTGTAGTTCCAGCTATTGGAAGGCTGAGGAGGAAGGATTACCTGAGTCTAGCAGGTTGAAGCTGCAGTGGCCATGAGCATGTCACTGTACTCTAGCCTAGGTGACAGAGTGAGACTCCAACTCAAAAAAAAAAAAAAAAGAAAAAGAATGAAATAAGATATGTCATGCAAATAGTAAGCATAAGAGAGCTGGAGTGACTATATTAGTATCAGACAGATAAAATATACTAGGAACATTACTAGAGACAAAGGATATTTCATAATGATAAAGGGTCAACACTATAGGATGATATAATAATAACAAATATATTCATAAAACAAAAGAATTCCAAAATAGATTAATCAGAAACTGACAGAATTGAAAGGGAAAATTGGCAAACACACAATTTAACTGGACATTTCTATACTCCTCACTCACTCAGTAATTGGTAGAATGAGTAGACATAAGAATCAGTAAAGATACAGAATAGTCCCAAGCATATAATAGGTGCTCGATAAGTATTTGTTAAATAGACAAATTCTAGCCAAGTCAGATTTTGTAAGTTTTCCAGAACTTGATCCACTTTGGTGAACTGAGAGGAAATTTCAAAAGCTACCATGGATTGACCATCTACTATACACACCCAATCAGGATGCTATTTCATTTAGTCCTTACAACACAACTATTTTGGTTGTTAGAGAAATAAAATAAAATTTCTGAAATTAAGAACTGAGGATAGAGTCTGATAAGGCTAATATAGTATGAGATTCAGACTGAAATACCCAGTTGGGTTTTTTTAAGGTCCAGTATAAAAGTCAATTAATTAATTAATTAATTTTTGGTGACAAGGTCTCACTCTATTACCCAGGCTGGAGAGTGCAGTGTTGTGATTCATATAACCTTGAACTCCTGTGCTCTAGTTAGTCTCTCACCTTAGCCTCCCAAGTAGCTGGGACTATAGGCATGGGCCACTATGTCTGGCTAACCAGCTAATTTTTAAAAGTGTATTGTAGTGATAGGAGTCTCACTATGTTGCCCAGGCTAGTCTTGAACTCCTAGCCTCATGTGATCCTCCTGCCTCAGCCTCCTCCCAGAATACTGGGATTATAGGTGTGAGCCACTGTGTCCAGCCACAAATAATAATTTTGATTGCTAAAGCCCTAACTTCAATTGAAAAGCACATCCTTAGATTTTGTAAAAAAAATTATTTTTGTGAAGCCATAAAGTTACTTTGCTGTGTACACAAAGGCTATCTTAAAATGGCTTGTTCTGAGATGAAATCTCCCTGAGGTAGATTGTTTAACAGACACAAACTCTTCGCATCCCAGCAAACATACCCTTCTGCAATGTGGCTGTGCTACCCTTCCCCCACGGCGGTGGTCTATTTTTCTAACCTTTTGAGTCTGGGCTGGCCTTGTGACTTTGACCAGTAGGATGTGGTAGAAGTGAGGCCCTGAGAGTTCTGCAGCCTCAGCCTCAAGAGACCTGGAAGCTTCCACCTTCACCCTGCTGGAACTCAGAGATGCCCAGCAAACTCATCAGGGGAGAGAGGCCCATAGAGGAGAACAGAGATGCCCTGCTGACAGCCAGTCAGCACCAACTGCCAGACCATGAATGCTATTCACACTGCTTTGAACCTTTTGGCATTGCTGACATTCAGGCGAATGCAGCCACAAGAGTGTCCAGGTGAACCTAAGAGGACCTGCCCAGCCATCCCTCAGAATTGGACTGTTTTTTAAGCCACTAAGATTTGGGGTAGTTTGCTTGGGGTTAGCAAAGGCAAACCAGTAAACTCACAAACAGATTATGCAAATGAGACAGACTCATGAGTACAAGATTGAGTTGGCTTTTCCCACTTGGTAAGGCATAAATGTCAGAGAGAGAGAGAGAGAGAGAGAGAGAGAGAATGTGTGTGTGTATGTGTGTGTGTGTGTGTGTGTGTGTGTGTGTGAGAGAGAGACAGAGAGAGAGAGAGAGAGATACTGAATGATTCCATTGATATAAATTTCAAGAACAGGGCAAGAACATGATGGGGGTGTGTAGGCTGCCGAGTTACACAGATGCATGTACTTCGTGAACATTCTCCAGGCTTGGAGTGGGTAAATCTGCCTTAGTATGTTCCTCGGGCAGGATTCTCTGCAGAGAGAAGCCACCAGAAGTCCTGTGTTCTATGTAGAACATTTGCTCAGCTAGCACATATCTATCCCATAACTGGTGTGTGCCAAGTGTTGGGCAAGGCAGACGGGATCTTCTGGAGAACCAAACTGATACTGCCCTGTCCTGGTAACACTTACAGTTCCCTAATGCAGATCAAAAGGCAGTGTGAATAGCAGCTAAAAAAAATGAATCCATCATGAAAGATAATAAAGAAAAGACATGCCAAAAGTAGCACATAAGCAGCTGCTAAATGAGTCACACAGCAGACTCTGGCATCCCCCCATGGCAACATTCACTTTCACTTTGCTTTTGTCTTTTTCTATTTCAAGTGAACTCACTCTGCTTTTCCCTTTAAACTTACATTTATTTGACTACCCTTAGCAGTAGGTTATAGCTTCACTTCAATACGCTATGTCTAACAACTGCTTAATGAATGTCTGTCAGTTCTATAGTTCTGGTCATTCTACAAAGTCGAGTATGGTGCATTGCTCACTTGGTCACTATTAATAGAAAATTACTTCTATGTTTTCTCTAACAGAAATACTCAATATTTTAGATAACATGTGTGGTATACAGAATTTAGATACAAAATGGCTCAATTTGAGTAAAACAGGACTTGGTCCCCTAAACCAAGTAACAGTGATGCAAGCAAGAGCCTCGGCCACCACCTAGGGCACAGACATTTCGAATTCTGAAGTTGGAAGTGACAGCAGGCCACAGACTATTTTGTTTCTCCAATCATATTCCCAGACCTAGATACAAAACATTTCATCTTTAAATGTCAAATGATAGTGATTTGATTGTCTAGGTAGAAACATTTATTTATTGAATAAATATTAAAGGATTCCCTGAGCCCAGGGGTTCGAGACCAGCCTGGGAAACTTGGTGAGACCTCATCTCTACAATAAATAAAAAAATTAGCCGGGCGTGATGGCATGCACCTGTGGTTCCAGCTACTTGGAAAGCTGAGGCAGAAGGATGCTTGAGCCCAGAAGGTCGAAGCTGTGGTGGCTCTGAGGGTACTACCACACTCCAGCCTGGGCAACAGAGTGAAACTCTGACTCAAATAAATAAATAAATAGATAGACAGATAGATAGATAGAAATGATGGAGAGTGCACTTAAATACAAGTATTTGTCAAATAGTCAAGAACCAAAAATATGTTTCCCTACATAAAATGTACTATTATTCTAAAAATCTGCGATAGTAGGAAAAAGCCTATGCATTGCTTTAGTAAAATTTTTTAAAAAATTAGATAAGAGAGAAAACCTTTCCTACATCTGTTTGAAACACATGTTGGACAGATAGGGCTTGAAAATGCCTAGGAATGAGGAAGAAGTTACAAGCCTTCACCTTGTTTTGAGTTGTCTGATGTCTATTTCCATAGAAACCAGAGTGGAAATGAGGGCAGCAGCCATGAGTCAGCCTGTTGGGTGGTTCATCCCAGCCAGGGTCTGAGAGCACAGGAGCCATGTTACAGAAATAAACGCATTTAGAAGCTGAAAAGGTACCAGAAAAAAGCCAAAGCCTTAAGTGGGAAACACTGGCTTCTTTATTAACTTGGTTAAATAATGGAAAGGTCCTGCAAGTAATATAGACATAACAGATGCTTCGTTGCTAATTAGGTAACATGGATTTAAAAGCATAACCTGCTTCATGCCAAGCGAGTTGGCCAGAGGGGTGAACCATCAGAGGTGATTCATGGAGAGCAGCTAGTGTTAGCGCTTTGGACATTGTAGTCTGAGGCAGCTTCAGAGAGGTCAACAATCTCACAGGTTACATATGAAGGTGGTTGAAGAGAAAGGAGGCCCAAACTCTCAACTACATGTCTTTGCCTGTAGAGTCGCTTGTGGAAGCCTGGTCAGAACTGTCTGGTTCTATGCTCCATCATTTTCTGTCCTATGTGCCTCCTCATACATATCAAATCCAGTTTCACCCTACATATATCTGCCATACCCAGCCTTTGTTCCCCATTTTAACATCATCATGCTCCTCCCAGTTACCTAGGCTTCAAAGTTACCAGCTTCTGGTTCCTAACATCATACCCTGTGTGTCCCCAGCTCCGGCTGGTTCCACCTCCAGGAGAGTTTTCTGCACCAGCCACGTTCAGCACCACTCCCACTGACGCCTGCAGGCACTCACACCAGCCTAGGTCTAGCTCTCAGTCCTACCAGTAACTGCCCTGGGACCTTGAGCAAGTTTCTGACTTGCACTCTAAACTCCGGTTTTCATATCCATAAAATGGGGTTAATAATAGCACCTACTTGATAGAGAGGCATGGGAAATAAGTGAGAGAAAGCCAGTAAAGCTTTTGGTTAGTGCCCACACACAGAAGCAGTCAGAAAATACTGACTGTGTCATCATGTGAAGCTCTCTGGATCCCCTTAAGTTAACTTGGACACTGACATCAGAGCAGTCTCCAGAAGGCACGGCTCTGCTCACACCTTTCCCAGGCTCACAAGTCTTCAATGGTTCTCCATTCTCTGCAGTCTGGCTCCAACTCACCCTTCCAGCTTTGTCTCCCACCCTTGCCCTTCACACTCCCTGAGCTGCAGCCAGAGTGAAACACCTCTGCCAGTGCCCTTGGTGCCTGCTGCTCCTCAGCTGGGATGCCACTATCTCTGCAGTTTCTGTCTGGAACCTATGAACCAACACTTCTCTTACTTGCAAAGTTTCTTCAGTTAGTTTTGAATAAAAGTTCCCTTTGAAAGACTTTGGCTTTTATCATTCGGGATGAATACAAAGGGAAGCAATATCAGTCTTATCACCAGATGCCATCAAGGTAGTAACTGGAACCTAATCGGCAGCAATGGTGGGATGAAGGAAGTGGGAAAACTAAGAAAGGAGGTCTGAGACCATGCAAGGCCCCTGGAACTCCTTCAGGTCTGGAGAGTCCATTTCTAGGAGAAGAGGGAGATGAGGCTAGAGTGTTCCATGGGACCAGGCTATGAAAAACTCATGTTTTAACCACATCTTTTATTTTCTCTATTCTGATACTGATATTTGGGGCCCTGCTGATCCTGGAGGGACTGCCAAATCTAGAGGTAGCCAACTCCTTGAAATATTTAACAGTTTGCCCCCTGAGTGTGCTTCTCAAACATAAGTCAACCAACCTAGAGCTCGTACCCAAACCACCTCCTTTACTGGGCTCTCACACTCCTAGACACTATCTACCTGCCCTAATTGCCCCAGGGCCAGGTGCCAGATAAGTAGGGACAGTTCCTATGCCCAGATGCCACTGAAATTATCCAAATTCTACAATCCTAAACCTGCTTACCCTGCCTTCCCTGTGCTTTCCTGCAGAAACCACATTTTCCTCTTCTCCCTCTGTCTCTTAACCAACTCCATGCTTCTTAGTGGTCTCCTGTGGCATGGCATGGCGTGATGTGCCCTGTCCCTTCATGGAGAGGAACAGTCTTTTCTTTTCTTGAGTTGGAGTCTCACTGTCACCCAGACTGGAGTGCAGTGGCCGCTCCCGGCCACTACAGCCTCGACCTGCTGGGCTTCGGCGATCCTTCCGCCTCAGCTTTCCGAGGAGCCGGAACTACAGGTGCGCGCTACCACACCCAGCTAATTTTTTATTTATTGTAGAGATGAGGTCTCACCAAGTTGCCCAGGCAGGTCTCGAACCCGTGGGCTCAGGCAATCCACTCACCTCGGCCTCCCAAGGCGCGGGATTACAGGCTGAGCTACCAAGTCCGGCTACAGACTGTCTTTTCAATGGCAGCCATCTCTTGATCTGTTCTCTTGTTGGATCTCAGATTTTCTATTAATATGCTATATTTTAAAACACCTTGAAGGCCATATCCTTATCTAAGGCTCCTCAGCGGTGCCTGTGTTTCCATCAGAGTCCGAGTCTGATGGGATGCCAGATGCAGAAACACCAGTATTTTATTTAATTCTATTTTATTTTAGAATTGGAGTCTCACTCCATCACAGGCTGGAGTGCAATGGCACACTCACTGCCACACCAACGTCGACCTGCTGGGCTCCAGCGATCCTTCTGCCTCAGCCTTCCAAGTAGCTGGAACTACAGGTGCATACTAACCTGCCCAGATAATTTTTTATTTATTGTAGAGGTGAGGTCTCACCAAGTTGCCGGGGCTGGTATCAAAACCACAGGCTTAGGCAATCCACTCGCCTCGGCCGCCCAAAGTGCTGGGATTACAGGCTGAGCCACCAAGCCCGGCCAGAAACACCAGTATTTAATGTGGCTGCTATAAGCCAGGTGTGGCAGGCCCAAGCTGGTGCCAGTCGTGATCCTGATGATCATGACGACAGTAAGGGCTGACATGCACCAAGGGCTTAAAATGTCCCAGGTACTGTGCCAAGTGCTTTGATGCTAATGATCCTTTAGTGATGGCAGAACACATGAGGATGTTATAAAACCCACTAATTTGGTTCTTCTACCTCAGTTTGGCCTTTCTTTGGATACTATTGTTTTTGTTTTTGAGTTGGAGTCTCACTCTGTCGCCCAGACTGGAGTGCAGTGGCATGCTCCTGCACTGCAGCCTCGACCTGCTGGGCTCCGGCGAACCTTCCACCTCAGTTTTCCAAGTAGCTGGAACTACAGGCGCGTGCTACCACGCCCGGCTAATTTTTGATTTATTGTAGAGATGAGGTCTCGCCCAGTTGCCCAGGCAG
>NW_007251128.1:110283-150388 GCF_000164805.1 Carlito syrichta | reverse complement strand
TTGCCCAGGCAGGTCTTGAACCTGTGGGCTCAGGCAATCCACTCACCTCAGCCTCCCAAAGTGCGGGATTACAGGCTGAGCCACGGAGCCCGGCTTGGATACTATTGTTTATATCTAGGGGTCACATGTTGGTAAAATGTGTCTAGGCTCTACCCTGAAAATTAATGATATGGAAAAAAGGTTTAAAAGAACAAGATCCAGTTTTCTGCTTTTTACCTCGATGCTTTAGGAAATAGTTTTTTGTTTGTTTGCTTTTTTGTTTTAAAGTCTAGCCTTCCTGTGACAGTCAACTACATGAGATGGTTACTGCATCTGAGCCTTCTGCAGCTACCTGGAGGGTCAACCACAGACCTACCCACCAGCCATATTGTCCTTCCTGACCTGACCAGCTTCATTTCCTCAGGAGAACATGTGCATATGCCAGTGGACCAGAAGGAACCGATAAGACAAAAGAGAAAGATATGAACTCACTGGCCTCCTGGCTGTCCTAGAGAGACCAGACATAAGTCATGTAATCAAAAACAGTTTCCAGAGTGCTGCTACTTTGACAACAGGATGCAATTTTCATTCCAAGCCTGTCCCAAGTGCCTCCAAGTCTCCTACCAAGCTAAGCCAGGGTGGGAGCATCTTGAATACTGATGGAGAGGTCAATATTTCTTAAAGGAACAAAGAGCCAGAAAGTACTTTAACAACATGGCTTGTCACCAGGCCTAGAAGAACTAGCCCTTCAAGAAAAATGGAGAGGAGCTGTTCCCATGCAAAATCAAGACAGAGTAGAGAGAACACCAGGGCAGGAGAGAAGAAGGTCAAGGGCACTTTGTGGTTTGCATGGTGTTCTCTAGAAAAGCACCATCAGAGCAAGCCAATGACTCAGCCCCTGAACTCCTAGAGTTCCATATCTGTGCTGGGGCCACCTTGCTCAGGTCAAGGAGGGAAGGGGCTGGGTACAGTGGCTCACACCTGTAATACCAGCACTTTGGGAGGCCGAGGCAGGAGAATTATTTTGAGGCCACGAGTTCAAGATCAGCCCGGGCAACATAGCGAGACCTGGTCTCTACAAAAAATTTTAAAAATTAGCCAGGCATGGTAGTGCGTGCGTGCAGACCCAGCTACTTGAGAGGCAGAAGCAGAAGGATCGCCTGAGCCCAGGAGGTTGAGACTATGGTGAACTTTGATCATCGCACTGTACTCCAGCCTGGATGACAGAGTGAGAACCCAACTCAAAAAAAAAAAAAGGAAGAATTCTAAGACTACAAAACCCTTGCTCTCTCATAAGCATCACTGTCTCTACCCTTGTTTAAGACTCATTGTTCAGATCCTTGCTGGGTACCTCCCTTATTGTTGTAATTTTTTATTTTCTCCTTGCCTGAGTCCTAAATCCTCATTTGGAAGATCCTTTTTTTTTTTTTGCGTTGGAGTCTCACTCTGTCATCCAGACTGGAGTGCAGTGGCATGCTCCCGGCCACCGCAGCCTTGACCTGCTGAGCTCTGGCGATCCGTCCGCCTCAGCCTTCCAAGTGGCTGGAACTACAGGTGCACGCTACCACACCCAGCTAGCTTTTGCTTTATTGTAGAGATGAGGTCTTGCCAAGTTGCCTGGGCGGGTCTCGAACCCGTGGGCTCAGGTAATCCACTCGCCTCAGCCTCCCAAACTGCTGGGATTATAGGCTGAGCACCGAGCTCAGCCTGGAAGATCTTTAGTCTTGATTACTTGTACAGTTTGCTTGTTCCTGTCTTAGTTAGCCCATCTTCTTGGACTTAGCTTCTTGCCCTCAAGATTTATACAAGTTTCAAGCCCCTGTCAAGCTAATTCTGTTTTCACTTTGTTGGCTGTGTCATGCCATGATTCATCACAATTCCATCATAACAGTTATACTTTTCTATTTCTTGACTCAAATTCTTATATATTTCTTATTATTTCATTTTAAGGATGTGGGGTACAATTTAGGATTAGGTATACAAGTGGATATCATACAGGTAAAGTTTGGGCCTCCCTTCGGTCCCCACTTTGCCTGGTTTCAGATCAGGTACCCTTATTAATATTGTGTCCCCACCCCCACCTGGAAGTTCCTGTTACTGCCAATCCCTTTCTTATATGTATTATGGTAAATGTTCAGGGTTTGCTTATGAGTGAGGACATATAGTACTCAGTTCTTTATTTCTGTGCTAGATAACTGAGTATTATAGACTCTAAATCCATCCAAGTTGCTGTGAAGTCCATGTTTGTTCTTCTTTATGGTTGTGTAATATTCCATTAGGTATATGTACATTTTTTGAAATACAGTCCTGTTTCGATGGGCAGCATGACCATTTCTATGTTTTTGCTATTGTGAAGAGTGCTGCAATAAACATGTGTGTGCAGAAATCTTTTTTAAAAAAAATGATTTGAGTTCCTCCAGGTATATTCCTAGTAGGGGAATTGCTGTGTCATATGGAAGGTCAATTTCTAGTTCTTTTAGAAATTACCATACTGTTTTCCATAGAGGTTGAACTAGTTTGAATTCCCAGCAGTGTAGAAGTGGTCCCTTTTCTCCACATCCTCACCAGCATCTGTTGTTGTTTGTTTTATTAATGATGGCCATTATAACTGGGGTTAGGTGGTATCTCAATGTGGTTTTGAATTTCATTTCTCTGATGATTAGTGAGGCTGAGCACTTTTCATGTGTCTGTTGGCTGCCCATATAGCTTCATTTGAAAAGTGTCTATTCATGTCTTTTACCCACTTTTTAATGGGATTTTTTTTTTCCTTTTGGCATGTTTGAGTTCCTTGTAGATCCTGAATGTTAGGCTGTTGTCAGATATATAGTTGGCAAATATTTTTTCCATTCTGTAGGCTGTCTCCCCACTCTCTTGATGGTTTCTTTTGCTTTGCAGAAGCAGAAGCTTTTCAGTTTAATGAGGTCCCACTTGTCTATCCTATCTCTTATGGCATGGACATCTGGGGTTTTGATCAGGAATTAATTGCCTACTCTGATTTCTGTAAGGGTGTTCCCTGCATTTTCTAAGATTCTTATACTTTGATGCTTTATGTTTAGGTCTTTGGTCCATTTAGAGTTGATTTTTGTGTATGGTGATAGGTAGGGGTCCTGTTTCAATCTTCTGCATGTGATCAGTCCGTTTTCCCAGCACCATTTACAGAATAGGTTCTCCTCTCCCCAGTGGCTGTTGGTGGAGGTTCTGTTGAAGATGAGTTGGTTGAGAAATTAAGGTTTCGCTTCTGGAATCTCTATCCTGTTCCAGTGGTCCATATGCCTGTTATTGTACCAATACCAGGCTGTTTTGATTATTGTAGCCTTATAGCAAGGTTTGAATTCTGGAAATGTAATACTTCCCACTTTGCTTCTTTTGCTAAGGATGGTTTTGGCTATTCGTGGTCGTTCATGTTTCCATAGGAATTTCTATATCGTCATTTCTATTGCTAAGAAGAGCAATGTTGGTAATTTAATGGGTATTGTATTGAATTTGTAGATTGCCTTTGGTAGGATAGACATCTTAACAATGTTGATTCTTCCTATCTATGAGCATGGGATATTTTTCCATTTGTTTGTATCTTCTTGGATTTTTTTGAGCAGTGTTTTGTAGTTTTCATTGTAAGGGTCTTTCACTTCTCTGGTTTGGAAGATGCCAAGATATTTCTTTTCTTTTCTTTGTGTGTGTGTGTGTGGCTATTGTGACTGAGATTGTGCTTTTATTTGGTTCTCTGCCTGTTTGTTGTTGGTGTATTAGAATGCGACTGTCTTTTGTACATTTATTTTGTACTCCAAGACTTTGCCAAAGTCCTTTATCAATGCAAGGAGGCTTTAGACAGATTCTCTAGGATTTTCGAAGTATAGGATCATATTGTCAGCAAAGAGGGATAACTTGACTTCTTCTTTTCCTATTTGGATACCCCTGATTTCCTTCTCTCATCTGATTGCTCTAGCTAGGACTTCCAACACAAGGTTGAATAGAGAGGGTGAGAGTGGGCAGCCTTGTCTTGTTCCAGTTTTCAGGGGAAATGCTTCCAGTTTCTGTCTATTTAGCAATATGCTGGTCGTCGGCTTATTGTAGATGGTGCTTACTATTTTGGGGTATGTTCCTTCTATGTCTAAGCGTTTGAGGGTTTTTACCAAGAAGGGAAGCTGGATTTTATCAAAAGTTTTTTCCTCATCTAATGAGATAATCATCTGGTTCTTGTTTTTACATCTGTTAATGTATTTAACTACATTTATGGTCTTGTGGAGGTGGAACCAGCCCTGCATCCTGGGGATGAAGCCTACTTGTCACGGTGGATGATTTTTGAGATGTGTTGTTGGATCTGATTTGCTAGAATCTTGTTGAGAATTTTTGCATCTGTGTTCATTAGGGATATTGGCCTGTAGTTCTCTTTTTTTGTTGGAACTTTGCTTGGTTTGGGTATCAGTATGATGTTAGCTTTGTAAAATGACTTGAGGAGAGTTCCATCTTTCTCAATCACCTGGAATACTTTCAGTAGGATTGGTATCAGCTCCTCCTTATATGTTTTGTAGAATTCTGCTGGAAAGCTGACTGGGCTTTTTTTGTAGGTAGTTTTCCTATGATGGAGTCAACTTCCTGTGTTGTTCAAATTCTCAAAAAAGTATTAATTTGGCCATTATATTGTTCCAACTGTCTACCAATTAGTTTCTTCAACTGATTCACATCTGAATGTATTATTTGAATTTATTAATCTCCAAATGACTTTGGATATGAATACAGAGAAATGGCGTGACTCAAGCCACATACATTAAGTATTTAAGTTAGATTTGAAGCACAGTATAAAAAGGCCTAAAACAATGAAGACATACTATCCTCATGAAATGAAACACTCAGACTGCAAAGATACCAATTCTTCTCAAATTGATCTATAGATTTAATGCAGTCTAAATCAAAATCCCAACTAGTTGGTGGGGGAGGAGGAAGTAGTGAGGGAGGGAAAGTTCTCTGACTCATGGAAGAGAGGAGTCTATCCCAAAGAAGCTAGATGGAACTGGAAATAAAAAATAAAAGTGACAAAAGCTATCTTTCTCTCAGTTTTATAGGTATCAGTAATTTACTTTATCGTGACTTAGGTAATAGAACATATTTGAATATAACGTCAGTTAAGCTGGAGTGCAATTTTGAGACTGATCATTAAGAGTTTAATGAAAAAAGATTTGAATATTTAAACAAGATGTGATGAGTGCTTTAAAATTGAAAAATTAAAATCTGTTTATCACTTTTCAAACCAGAAATTAAAAGGCCACTGAAACCGCATGAGAGGTACACAGAAATTCTCTGTACCACCTTTTTTTTCTATAAAACTAAAATTATCCTTTCCCCCTAGATTTTTACAAGCACAGCCACTGCAAAAGCTTTAAGTTACTGCATTGTCACAATAGTCTTGTTTGGCCGACACTGCTGAATGCCTGCTAAATGGAAAATTAGCAAAAGAAATCACAGCAGAGCCACATTTCAATAAAACAGTGACCTGACAAATTACAGATTAGGCTGCAAACATTAATGCTGAGTTAATATTTCATCTGCAGAACTATGCCTGGACTTGCTATTTTGTTTGTATTTATCCACTATCAGTGGTACCTATCATCAAAAATCTTTTATGTGAATGCTTAGTATCAAAACATAAGTGATGTTGGCTGAAATATTTACAGCGCTAAATACCTTTATTGACTTTCATGGCTTATCCTGAAACAACTGTGTTGCTATTTACACTAATGATACAAAAGCAATGATGGGTAAAACTGCTGTGCCTTAGCACAAACCAAAGCAGTGGTACCAAACTCTCAGTAGTAGTCACTGTATTTCACTGCTATCACAGATGGGTACATAGATAGGTAGGTAGGCAGGTAGATAGAGAGAAAGATAGATAGATAGATAGATAGATAGATAGATAGATAGATAGATAGATAGATAGATGATAGATAATGGATAGAGTTTCCTTTAAGGATGTCCTTGATGAAGCAGCAGGAATTAATTTTTTAAAATCTCAACCCTTGTGGTCCATCTTTTTAATGCTCTATGTAACAAAATGGAATGTACAGATAAAGCACTTCTGCTACATTAAAGCATGATGGTCATCTTGAGGAACAGCACCTGTGAGATTGAATTGTAAGCTATTTTATTTCAAAGAATAACATTTTAATTTGAAAGAATGACTGACAGACAAACTGGTTATTTTGACTTGGGTACACGGCAGATATATTCTCGAAAATTAATGAAGTGAGTCTGTCCCTTCAAGGAAAACAACTGATAGTATTTGTTAGCCATAATACAATTTGAACTTTCAAGAAAATACAAGAATTTTGAGAAATCTGTGTCTGCCATTGTAAGCTCGATAGCGTCCCAGTACTGATGCAACTGGTGGCAATATTAACTAATACAATTTTTGTTTGATATTGTATAATGAAATGCAAAACTTGGTAAACCAACATTTTCCAAATGACAATCCATAACACAAAATCCTGCATGGTTAAAGAAGCTATTGAAAGTGCAAAATAAGCCGGATGCCAGTAGAAATAGGGAAGTATGAAAATCAATCAATGTAATTAATACACTATACTAATTATATGAAAGGAAAAAATAAAGAATGATCATCTCAACTGATGAAGAAAAAGTATTTGACAAAATCCAACACCCAGAAAACCAGGAATAGAAGGAAAGTTTCTCAATCTGAGAATGAGCATCTATAAAAATAAGTCACAGCTAACATCACACCAGATGAGGAAAGACTAAAAATGTTTTCTATAAGATCAGAAACAAGACAAAAGAGGCCTACTCTCATCATTTCTATTCAACATCGTTTTAGGCTTTAGCCAGTGCAATTAGGCAAGGAAAGGAAATAAAGAATATCCCTAGATTGAAAAGTAAGAAGTAAAATTATCTCTATTCACAGATGATACCAACTTTTATTACAGAAAATCCTAAGGAATCCACATTAAAAAACAACAACAAAAAAAAAAGCAACAAAACACCCCCCAAATCCACAACAAACAAAAAACCTCTTAGAGCTAATAAGTTTAGTAAGGTTGTAAAATACAAGATCAATATACTAAAATAATTGTATTTCTATACATAGGAGTAAACAATCAGAAAATCAAGTTAACAAAATGCAAAATAGAGCAATACATTTTAATTAACAGGATAAAAATAATTTTTGATATGGGTTCTTTATTTAAAAATATTTATCTATTTAAAATCAGGGTCTCACTCTGCCACCCAGGCTGGAATGCAGTGGTACAATCACAGCTCACCATAGCCTGAACCCCCTGGGCTCTACTGATCCTTCCGCCTCAGCCTCCCGAATAGCTGGGACTATAGGCACATGTCACCATGCCTGACTAATTTTTTAAATTTTTTTGTAGAGATAGGATCTTGCTATGTTGTCCAGGCTGGTCTCTAACTCCTAGATTCAAGTGTTTCTCCTGCTTCAACCTTCCAAAATGATGGGATTACAGGAGTGAGCCACCACGCCTAGCCTCTCAGATTTCTTTTGTATCCCTTTCCCACTATTTCCTAGAACAGTGTTACTTTGAGTCCCTCAAATATTTGCTGAATAAATAAATGAACAACTCTTACATTTGAGAAGTCTGTACAGACGGAAACTGCTGAGCATATGATTGTCACTTACATGGCAACCAGCAAGTCAATGTCCATGGCTGACCACACCTGGCACTTAATCCTATTTTGTTAAGAGGGGAGAATATTTGTCTTAAAGTTAGTCTTCTAGAACAGCACAGGAAAGTCTTTCATCTCCACTTAATGAAGCCACTTGTTAGTTAGACACAAGGAAACCCGCTATAATATTTAATAAGGAAACCTGAGCCATTTGGGATGAGAACACTGGGACCAGGTTCCTGGAGCCTTGTGATTTACCACTGGCCATTTGTAACATATTATATATGTTTAATATAAAAATAAACTCTTCAAAATTTATTTTTATTTATAAAAATAAATTCTCCAAAGTGCTGAATGAGATGCATTTGAACGCTTAAATACCAGTTGTCATTGTCCGTTCTCTCCAGTGTATTGTTCAAGTTTATCTACTGATGGTTTTGTTTCTCTGGAGGCTTAAATGAGTCTACAGAGAGTATAAGGAATAATTTAGAAAATAATGAAAACAACGGTCCTTCCGATGCCATCCTCTGTCCTTCTGTCTTGAATGTTCAGCCTCTCCCTCTCAATTGCACCCTTCCCCCATCAGTGTTTTAACATGCTTAGGTTCCTCCAGTCTTAAACAAGGCAAAACAAAAATGTCCCCTTCAGTCACCATCACCCTTCTTCTGTGCACAAGCAAATTCTGGAAGCAGTGGTAGACACTAGTGTCATTTTTACACTTCCCACCTGCTCCTCAAGCCACTCTAGTGTGGCTTTCAGTTCATCAACCCACAGAAACACACAGAAATTGACTTCATGCCACCAAATGGAGAATAGAAGTGTCCTGTTCTCACTTCTCCCTTGCCAGCTCTGCTTCTGCAGGGGCTGGCTGCTCTGATCAAGGATTTCTCCACCTCCAGACACACTTCCTCATTCCTATTTGCCCCCCTGCAGTTTCTAATGTCAACAAAGAGGGTGTAACTTTCCACACCTTTCTGCTACATAAGCACATCTATAATTCACAGGCATGTGTATTTATATGTTTGCTTTTTCTGAAATACTTTTCATATAACTTTATGGTTTCCTTTTTTCATTTGCCATTATAGCATATAACCCATAAATAGAAGAAATATTTCTAGCTCTACCTTAACATATTTTCATTTTAGTATATAAATGTATGTACATTCAGATATAACTGAGCTTTAACACAGTAAATCAAGTCATTACATCTTTAGACGTTAGAGAGAAAAACTCAATTTTGCCTAGGGAAGGAGGGAGTCCTCTTGAGAGTTTCCGTAGAGCAGGCAGTAGTAGTGGTAGATACAATAAGTGCACAGATTTCAGTTCAATGGGAGGCCAGTTGAGGATAACTGACCCGGGTCTTTGCCTCAACCCAACAGAGCCATTTTATCTTTAGAGTCACTAAGGAGCTAACTGAAAATGGTTTCATTACCTGTGTTGTGGGTCTAAATATTAAATTTAATTTTTTTTTATATTGCTAAGCAAGATATGGTAGAACTGTAACATCTAAAAAATAATTTTGCTCTTCTTCAGAGTTGCCACCTTGGAGGTGATAACCACATTCCAATTATAGTGCCTTATGGTCTCCAAAGGATTCTTAGACATTTTCCTTTAGCCTAAGATCTGTCACTTTATTTTTTCCCCTCCTCACTCCAAGGCGCAGGATTCAGGTGAGCCCCGAGCCCGCCCAACTTTATTTTTATTTTATTTTATTTTTTGAGTTGGAGTCTCACTCTGTCATCCAGGCTGGAGAGCAGTGGCACGCTCCCGGCCACCACAGCCTCGACCTGCTGGGCTCTGGCGATCCTTCACTTCAGCCTTCCAAGTAGCTGGAACTATAGGCGCATGCTACCACACCCGGCTAATTTTTGATTTATTGTAGAGACAGGTCTTGCCAAGTTGTCCGGGTGGATCTCAAACCCATGGGCTCGGGCAATCCTCATGCCTCAGATTCCCAAAATGCTGGGATTACAGGCTGAGCCATTGAGCCCAACCTCCTTTCAACTTTAAAAGGCAATTATAGAAGTAATGTCTGCCCTTGGTGAAAGCTGAGTAAAATTCAGACAAGATGGATCACACCCAGGATGGCCTCACTAACACTTATAATATACTGTGTGATCGCTAGGGAGGGACAGCCCACCCTCTGCTGACCTGAGTTCATCCCAAAAAGTCATGTTTTGGCCCCAAGTAATAGATCCTTTTCTTACAATTTCCCAACTAAATGTCTTCTAGGAATCTTCTGAAAATTCTAGTTATCACAACAAATATTTTCAAACATCAACCTCTTTTTAAAAACCTGCACAGAATAGCAAAATGTCCAGAAAACTGAAGAAAAATTTCTATACTTATACATTTATAGTAGGCTACAATTAGTTCCAAAGGAAAATTTTCAAAAACTGAAGTTCATCATTAATCAGGACAGCTGAAATAAATGAATCTTCATTTATAAGACAAAAACAAAAGGATTAATAGCAAAAACAAAGCAAAGCAAGAACGACTCAGGAAGGGGAAAAATAGATCTTGAGAGGAAGTTCTGGACACAACAACAAAAAGTTCTTGAAACCAAATACTTAAAATATTAACTCAGCTGGGCTCGGTGGCTCAGCCTGTAATCCCATGCCTTGGGAGGCTGAGGTGAGCGGACTGACTGAGCCCGAGGGTTCAAGACCCACCTGGGCGACTTGGAGAGACCTCATCTCTACAATAAATAAAAAAATCAGCCGGGCGTGGTAGTGCACGCCTGTAGCCCCAGCTACTTGGAAGGCTGAGGCGGAAGGATCACCGGAGCCCAGTAGGTCAAGGCTGCAGTGGCCGGGAGCGGCCACTGCACTCCAGTCTGGGCGACTGAGTGAGACTCCAACTCAAAAAAATAAAAATAAAAAAATATTAACTCACCTGCAATTTAGAACAGTACTCAAGGGTTAGGCACAAAGGTGGTGACTTACTGCAGTCAAGAGAAGATGATGTGAGTTAGTGAGGTGAGTTCTAGCCCAGGGGTTGGCAAACAATGGCCCAAGTGCCAAGATGCCTGTTTTTGTAAGAACTGTGAGCTAATAATGATTTTTATACTTTAAACATTTGAAAACATATTTAATGACATATGAAAATTGTATGAAATTCAAATGCTTAGTGTCCATAAATTGTTTTATAGAACACAGCCATGTTCATCCACTTGTTTTCCATCAGTCACTGCTTTGTGTTACAGTGGTGGAACCGAATGGTTGAAGCAGAGGCTCCTTTACGGAAAAAGTCAGTGGACCCTGTTCTAAATCAGATTTTACTGTCATCCACTCTTGGTGTAACCTCAGGCTGGTGTTTTTCCCCTCTGGATCCACCCTTGTAAACAAAGGGGCCTGGAGAAGATGATGGCCAGGATCCCTGTGGAGGTCAAGTTCTGCACTTGCCTGACAAGGCAGGAGGAGCCAGCAAGAACACCCACTGGTGCCACCTGCAGCTCATGATGAAAATGGCAGGGAAGGAGGCTATCTGCTGAGCAACAATCTTTTCGCAGACAGGTCCTCTTTGGTAGGGGCTCTTAAATGACTATCGCCCCTAAATGATATCATCAGTGATTAAAAAAAGACACAACTGGCTTTTACACACTTTTAAAACTGAGAGACTACATATTCCAACATCTTTTGGAGTGAATGCTCCCTCTGCCCACAAACAGAAACATCTTCCACCATTCACTTCAGGAGTAATTGCTCCCCACTGTATTGAAGGAAGGCAATCACATATTACCAGAAAAGACAACAGGTATGTTATTTCTAGGTCTCTAAAGGAAAACCAGTACAAAGCTTGCCATATGAAAATCGATCTATATTCCCCAAGTCACCATTCTTTACACCATTTCACAGAGACTCACACATTAACTTCTGAACCTTTACACTCTAAAACACCAGGCAAGTGGATTTTTTTCACAGCTCAGGAAAAAATGCAAATAACAGAGTAAAGTGGCTGATTCTGTCAGCTCCAAACCAAACCTAGGACTCCTCATCCCAGGGATTCTCGACACATGCCTCCATGCCCAACACTCCCACCCATGAGAAAGATGGGTGGAGGCTCATGCCCCTTCAAAGCAAAAACTCATGTTGAAGAACTGCCATCTTTCAACTTCCCATAAACCCTAATGATGTGTAATGTTGCATCTCTGCTGTCTGCAGTGAACACACTGAAGTGTGGTAGAGTGTTTAAATATGGTCTTCCTATCCCTGCACCCTCCTATAGTTCCTTCCATCACAAGGTAGAGTTTATTTCCATCTCCCAATCTGAGCTGGTGTTGTGATATGCTTTGGGCAGAGTGCAGTGGAAGTAATGTTCTAAGACTTCTGAGCCCAGAGAGAACCAGAAGCTTACACTTCTCTCTTGGAGCCCAGCTGCCAACCTGCAGAGAAGTCTAGGCTAGATTACTAAGTGACTAGAGGCCACTTGGAGAGACTTTGAAGGATGAGAGCCTGCCTGGACACTGAAGCACCACATGAGACCCCAATTGAGACCTAGCCAACTCACAGAACTGTGAGAAATAATGTAGTAGGAATAAAAAATTCTCCATTTCTATATTAACTTGTCAAGGCAAGGAAAAGACTCAAAATAACTTGGGACAAATTTTCTATGCAATGTCAAGAGCATTCAACTTACTTCATCATCTTCATCTTCATCATCATCTGATTCAAGAACACCATCTGGTAGTTCTTCTACCAAAAAAAAAAAGAAAATCAATGAATAAAGAAACATGGTGAAAGCCTTGGTCAATGAAATCCTTCAGCCACTGCAGAGACACAAACACCTTAATGAGAATTAGGTAATATCAAAATAATCATTCTCCTCACCATTCCTAATCACAACCATTTCATGTTCCTAACTATTTCGGCTGTAGTTTGATATTACCCTAAGCAATTTTAAACAGTAAATCTCTCCATTTTTATCAGAACACATTTACAGCAACACGAAAAAATTAGAAGCCAACATATAATTTGAGGGGAATTTAAAGGAAAGAAAGTAAATGAATATTTATTTCTAGGCATTGTACTAGATACTGTTGTACGTGTCACTGCACTTAATCCTTACAAAGATTTTGTTGACTATTATCCCCACTTTCCAAATAAGTGGAGGCACAGAGAGGAGGGGAACTTGTTCACGAGTGTACTCCCAGTAAGTGGCAGAGAGCCGAGATTTAAATTGTGTCTCTTTCTAAACTATGATTTTTCCAGGGCAGAAGGGGTGGTGGTCAGGGTAGGTAGGGTTTCTGAAGGCTCTGGGGTTCACTAGATCTTCAAAGACTTTACGAAGGAGTAATAAGTTAGTAGCACAAAGGAATCAGAGAAAGAATGAGCCCCTGCTTCCTCTTCTGTAGACTGGGGATCATACCACCTACTTCTCAGGGCTGTTGGAAGGACTATGTAATATATTAGAACTGAAGCACCTGGCCCAGGGCAGGCACAAAGCAGGCATTACAGAGGTGTTTGTTACTTCCTCCTTCATGAAGCCTTCCCTGATCCCTTCACTAAGCAGTCATCTCTACCTCCCTGAACACACTCAGCATTTTATCTAGAATACCACTCCTGGATGCTCATTGCTTACTAATGAATGAATGGTCACTGTCACCCACTGTACTGATGGCAAGTCCCTGGGGACAGAGCAGCTGACCTACTCATCCCTATATTTTCCTTATTACCACTCGTACCTTGAAAAGATGCCATGAAGGTAAAGAAAGCCTGTGAGAAGAAAGGAAGTCAAACAAGAAATAGCAGAAAAGAAAAAACCAAAGTCCATACTTGAAGAGATCACCCAGCACGCTTGGAAAGGTGGCAAGCAGTTGTACCCACATTTAATCAAATGCCAAACCAT
The DNA here is from genome assembly GCF_000164805.1 of Carlito syrichta. Taxonomy (NCBI): domain Eukaryota; kingdom Metazoa; phylum Chordata; class Mammalia; order Primates; family Tarsiidae; genus Carlito; species Carlito syrichta. Next base: position 136,930 of record NW_007251128.1, on the reverse strand, counting down.
TTCTTAGGAGGAACTATGTGGAAACCCCAGGACACCCCATGCCCTCTACACAGCCCTTAATCTGCAGGGAAGGACTCCACTGACTTCACTGGACCAAGGCCAGCATGACCCCAAATAGTTCCTACCTCACCAGGGTTTGCTGCCTCCATGTACATCACTGTCTTGGAATGCGAGTTAGTCCAAAATGCTACTCTGCAAGCATGAGGATGTTTCACCATCTGAAGTTTAATTACCTAACTTCCATTCTCTACCCTTAAACAGCATACTCCGTTCCACCTTCAGGATATGCTGCTATATTCACCAATTATAAACCTCTCACTTTCAAATATGGACATCCTCTTTTTTTTTTTTTTTAAAAGACTCTTGGCCATTTTGTAAGGCCACATACAGTTCAGCCACATTCCTCTTTCTCTGCCTCCCTCTGCCCAGCTTCCCTTTCCCGGATCCCATAATCTCTTTACCTGTTGGCTCAGACTCATCCCACTACCCAGAATAATCCAGTTCTAAGAACTGAAGTACCGTATGGACCTCAGCTCCTCCTCTCTGGAATGACTGTCTCCCACATAGTTGCCTGAGTCGGTGCACATCCTAGGAGGTACCCTCACTCTGATAACTAACAGGGCATGGTGCTGACTGGTACCATTCCTTTCCTGAGGACCTGACTGGAGAATCTATCCTTTTTTGCCATGCTTCTGCCCAGTGACCTGGCTGGGGTCTGTCCTCTCTTCAGTGACCAGCTAGTATCTGCTGGTTCCCCTCACTGAGGGCTGGAGCTGTGGTCCAGGCCTGAGCCAGGGAACAAACCTCCCACTGTTGTTGTTGGCAGTACTGCCCATGTCACCAGCTGGAATTTTCTTTTAGGCCTCACCAGAGAAGTTCTTCCCTACCTGTGCGATTATACTTGAATTTTCATACTTAAAGACCTTAAAATGATACTAGGAAAAATAGTGATAGAGGACTGAGATTGGGCTTGAATGTGTGAAAACTCAAAGATGTTTTTGTGTTTACTAAAATAAAACAAGGAAGCCAATATCCTAAATAAAGATGGTAGCATTGCCATTTCATACATCTTAAGAACCGGTAAACTAGCAACAATTTACACTCTGCTATTAATTTCCACTTGAGGATGAAGACTGGGTGGAAGATCTCCAGGCATTCCCTCTCCTAGGATTCTTTTTTATTTGATGCAGGTGATGCATGTCATAAGGTATTTGTGTGTGTGTGTGTGTGTGTGTGTGTGTGTGTGTGTGTGTGTGTGTGCGCTCTTTCATCCAATTCACTTTTGAATTTTGTTTCAAAGCAGCAGACTCCTGAGTAACCATCTTTGGGGTCCTGCCACTAGCCTACAGACACAGAATAACTTGGATACTTGAGATGGAAAGAGAAATACTTTAGGTCCTTTTTATTTAAACAGAACTCACTGAGCTGAGCAGGTATTTCCCAAGTCTTTCAGAACACCCAGGATTATAAAGCATTAGCTCTGCCCCATGACAACTTCTGCCAAAACACATCCCTTACAAAAGTTTAAACTTTTCCCTCTCTCATCCCACTCTAGCAGGCTACTCCAAGGGCCAGGTTTATGTAAAAGGAAGAAATGTTCGCCGGGCTTGGTGGCTCAGCCTGTAATCCCGCGCCTTTGGGAGGCTGAGGTGAGTGGATTGCCTGAGCCCGTGGGTTCGAGACCCACCTGGGCAGTGAGACCTCATCTCTACAATAAATCAAAAAATCAGTTGGGCATGGCAGCACATGCCTGTAATTCCGGTTACTTGGAAGGCTGAGGTGAAGGATCGCTGGAGCCCAGCAGGCGAGACTGCGGTGGCCAGAAGTGGCCACTGGACTCCAGTCTGGGCGACCGAGTGAGACTCCAACTCAAAAAAAAAAAAAAAAAGAAAGAAATGTTCTTGGGCCAGAGAGCAAAGGGGGCCTGCATCCTGCTTCTTGACTGCCAAGGAGGAGGGAAGACAAGGACATAAATGTGGATGTGTCTCAATGGACTGAAACACACAGGAAGCCCTGAAGAAGATTTCTAGCCTGAATGCGACCCTGAATGTGCAGAGAACCCCTGCCCTGGGAGGGAGGATTGGTGTAGCTAATGATTATGGAGCAGACAGGGAACAATGCCTCCAAACTGTAGCCCACCCAGAGAAGGCAGAGGAGCAACCTCGGCCAGGACTAAGGTTCAGGTTTTATTTCATTTCTTTTTCTTTTTGAGTTGGGGGGTCTCACTCTGTCACCCAGGCTGGACTACAGTGGCACCGTTATGGCTCACCACAGCTTCAACCTCCTGGGATCAAAAGATCCTCCCATCTCAGCCTCTCAAGTAGCTGGGACTACAGGCATGAGCTACCACACCTGGCTTATTTTTTTTTTTTGGTACAGATGAGATGGTGCTATGTTGCCCAGGGTGGTCTCCAACTACTGGGCTCAAGCAATCCTTCTGCCTCAGTCTCCCAAAGTGCTGGGATTATAGGTGTGAGCCACTGCACCTGGCCTCATTTCATTTTTTAAAAATGTGTCAGAATGGGAGTTCAGAGTCAGAAATGAAGTTGTTGCAAAAAAACAAAGTTCTGTTCTTTGCCCACCTGAATTTGGGATGAATTATAGTTGCTCCATAAAAACCAAAGGGGAGGATGTTCACATGGAAAATGGGCACCCAGCCTGAAAGGGAGCCAAGATGGTGAAGCTCTCCAGCTGCTCCCCTTGGTCCCCTCCTCTTGAACAGAAGCCCCTGGAACAGTCTCGTTTCTGCATCCCAGGCAGGGATGTTGGCTGCACACTGGGATCACCTAGATACTTTAAATTTCCTCCCCCCCAGAGATTCTGATGTAATTGGTGGGGAAGAAGGGGCACTGCCTTGAGGGTTTTAAAATCTCCCCAAGCTGGGCTCGGTGGCTCAGCCTGTAATCCCGTGTCTTTGGGAGGCTGAGGTGAGTGGATTGTCTGAGCCCGCGGGTTCGAGACCCGCCTGGGCAGGTGAGACCTCATCTCTACAATAAAATTAAAAAAAAAAATTAGCCGGGTGTGGTAGCACGCGCCTGTAATTCCGGCTACTCGGAAGGCTGAGGCAGAAGGATCACCGGAGCCCAGCAGGTCGAGGCTGCGGTGGCCAGGAGTGGCCACTGCACTCCAGTCTGGGCGACAGAGTGAGACTCCAACTCAAAACAAAACAAAACAAAACATAAAATCTCCCCAAGTGACTGCCCTGTGTAGCCAACCTGTGAACTACATGCTAGAAGGTTCACCTGGGGAATTCTGGCATCTCCCGTTTGCTTGGCCTTGACCAAGCAGCTGACTTGTAGCCTGAAATCACGAGATTCATGCTTTATCTTTTGCTTGTGTGCTGAGCAGGATTCATGCACTTAGACATACAGTGATGTGGACTGCTGGGTGTCAGGGAAGGGCATGGAGAGACCTAAGTGACAAATCTAGCCCTGGATGCTGGTAGTGCAGGGTGCCTCCAGCAGGTGAAAGGTATGAGGAGTCTATAGAAAGAGCCAAGAGCTTTCCCACCACCCCTGCTCCATGGAGGCTTCCATGGCTTTCCTCTCCTGCTTACTATGGGATATGGGTTGTTATGGTAATGGAATAGAAAGGGGATCCCATTGCCTCTTTCCACACTGTGGTTGGCAGCATACATTTTTCTGAAATGAATGAATAAATATGGGAAGATAGCATTTTCTACAGTGGTGCTAAAAGATTGGCATCTGTTTTCACAGTTTGCCCCCAGGACACTGGGAAAGCCACCCTTAATAGTGGGGCAGGATTTAGGAGGGGAAAGGGAGGGGCCATATAAAGAGAGCTTACAAGGTTAGGGAAGGGTTTCTGCAATTGCTTTTAAATTCTTTGTATGACTAAAGTGTGATAAGAGATGTTAATCTTTGGACAATCTGGTCTTGACTACCTGCTGAACTTTTGTTTATGGGTTTACTTGGGGTTTCCCATCTCTCTAAGACCCTCTTGAATGAATGCCAAACTATGACAAGTTCTCCTAAATATGTCCATGTATCTTTCTAACACATGTGAATGATTCAAAAGATAGACCATAGATTCTTGCATTAAACTGACCAGAATTAAGTTGCTTGATGATAAATTCTATCTGGCGGATCATTTCAGCATTGCCTTCTTTGATGAAGCAGCGTAGGATGTCTTCCATTCCCTAGAAGCACCGGAGAGAGTAACCATTAACATTTCATTATTTTTGGGGAAACTACTTTTCTTCTTTTTTTTTTTTTTGAGTTGGAGTCTCACTCTGTTGCCCAGGTTGGAGTGCAGTGGCATGCTCATGGCCACCACAGCCTTGACCTACTGGGCTCAGGAGATCCTTCCACCTCAGCCTTCCAAGTAGCTGGAACTACAGGTGCACACTACCATACTTGACTAATTTTTAAATTTATTGTAGAGACAAGGTCTCACCAAGTTTCCCAGGCTGGTCTCGAACCCCTGGACTCAGGCAATTCTCTCACCTTAGCCTCCCAAAGTGCTGGGATTACAGGTGTGAGCTGCTGTAACCGACCAGAAACTACTTTTCAATGAGGCAGTTTCATCTAATCCAAAAAATAATTTTGGGGGAGAGGAAGAAGATCTGTATAATACAAATCCTCTGCTTAGTACTAAACTTTTTTTGTTATTTTTATAATTCATAGTGAAATTATTTTCTTAGTTAATTGACTTAATTATAACTCACTTAGCAAAAAATACTACTGTAAAATTTATTGCATAATATTGCCTTTAGTTTTGGCAACATGTAGTCTTGGGAGTTGGTTTCTTTCTTGTGTTTTCCCTAAGTTTACAAATTGCCTTCTGGATTTTAGGACCAAATATGATCATTGAAAAGTGAAACCATATGTTTAGAGAAGTAAATGAACAAATAAAACCTTTCTTTAAACAGACACTTTCTATCAAACAAATTATAAAGTCACTACACTATGCATTATTTTCTTTATTATAATTCACTGCCAACAGAATTTTCTATATTGGCCAACAGAATTCCAGGGAAGTATAGAGGTAAGATACTGACTTAAACACAGTGTCCCTCCCTCCTCTTTTCTGGCAGGATTTGAATGAGTATGTACAACTGGAGCTGATAAGGCCTTCTTGCCACCATAAGGGGAAGGGGAAGGTGTGTTTAATACTGAACCCAAAACAGAGGAAACAGAGTCCAGAGGTGCTGGCAGAGAAATGGATCTAGTGACATATTAATCCTAATAAAATTGTGCTTGCAGCTTATCCTGGATGGGTACATGAGCCAATAAGTTCCTTTTGTATGTAGGCCAGTTTAGAATCAATAGCTCTAACTAAATCACAGAAGTGTAAAGTATAGCTTTGAACATGTTGAGTTCTCAACATAGAAAGGTTAAATCAGAAATGTACTTTGGATTGTAAACCTAGCTCCCCATGAATTTAATGTGTTGCCTTACTCAAATTACTTCACTTCTCCCAACCTGTTTCCTCAACCATAAAATGAGACTGTCAACTTGAGTTGGCATGAAATTTTAAGACAAAGTATGCAACTGGGTGTTAGCTATGTAGCTATATGAATTTGTCAAGATGCACTGAACTATACCTATAAGTCTTATGTGTTTCACTGTTTGTAAATTATACTGAAAAAATAGCATCTAGTTCAATGGCTGGCACATAGTAAATGCTCGATAAATGGTCAAGACTGTGTTTGCTGTGTGGCTCAGAAGAGAGATCTGGTAGCTGAAACCAATTCCCCAGTGCAGCAGAATGAGAAGAGCAGAGCACCAGGACAGAGCCTTAGGGAAGAGTTACAGTGAGTTGGGAGGCAGAGACATGTGAGCACACAGAAGAGACAGTAAAGGAATGGCCTGGAAGGAAGGAATAATTCTGGAAACGTATTGTTGAGTCAAGGGACAGTATGGTCGGCAACGCCTAGGTTACTGTGAGACCAGTCAGACACCTCGTCTGGGCTTATCTTACCAAAGAGACAATCACCAACTAACGACTGCCTTGGTCCTGCACTGCCAGGAGAGCTGAATTTTATGTCTATCTCAAAAACAGTTGTTTGCCCTATTCTCCGTCTCCACCCAAGGTAAGGGCCAGGGGAAGGAAAGTATTATTAAGGAAAAGCAGTGTGATAAACTCGTAAGTGGCAAAGATCAGACCTACTGCTGACTAGTTTAGGAATGTCAATGTCTTGAAAATTTTTACCAATTATCCACTCAGGCTCTCTTCTACCTTTTCTTCCCAGATGTTACTTTTGCAAGCGATTATCTGCTCCCATACTTAAAGATCTTTTTATTCTCATTTACTCTCTTTCATACATCTCTAGCTTAGTTGTCATTTGGGAAAAAAATCATAAACTCTTCTCTGTAATAAGGAGGATTATTTGAAGAAGCTTTCTTAGTAGAAAATTCTGCAGAGAAAAATGTCATTTATTTTTGTTCAAAATCACATATATTAGGTCATGTTTAATCCACATTATATAAATAATCATAAAAATAACTGTTGTGAAAGAAATAACTTGTAATTTTAGATAATCCATGACAAATAACAATGTCCAGGTAGATGGAAAGGAATAATAAAAGGTACCTGTATATCAGCAAGATGCATACAAATGGGAACACAAGCAGTGTGCAAAAAGTAAAGAAATAAGGAACTTATACTCTTGCCAATTAGTTACGTTTAAAGACAATTCATAAAGATAACCACACAGAAGACTATATTTGTATCTATAGTGTTTAAGGAAAGAAAATAATTTGTCAGGCCTAGATCCAGATGTCTCATTAGGTTAAAGTCCCAAGTCTGGAGTGATGCTGCAGCACAGGCATGGACAGCTCTGGAGCCAAAACACAGTGCATGGCCTCTTGCCAGCCATGCAGCCCCATGCAGAGGATTTCATCTCTAAGCCTTAATTTTATCAGCGGCAAAATGGACACAATCACAATCACTCCTTCAAGGGAACTTTGAGAGGATTAAGTAAGATAAAGTATCTCTCACCAAGCCTGACAATGTGCTCTGAACACTATAAAGTCCAATTAATTTGAGCCTCATTTCTATCACTGCTCTCAACAATTCAACTCTCCATCACATTCTATTTTGTTTCATCCCAAACAGTCTAATCTTCTATCACCAGAAGTCTTCAAGGGAAATTTTCTCCTTAGAAATTCAAACACTGATTTCAGGTGTATATAAATATTTTCCTCTAGTCATGATATAACTGGCAGAGCATCTGGACTATTTGCTGGGTTCCAGATGCCAGGCCACACACAGTCCATGGCTGACAATTACTCCAGCCTAGCTGCAGGAGGCCTGTGGAGTCCTGTTTTCTTCTCTAGCCCCAGACCTGGGCAGTTTCTTAAAGTTCAAATGGGCCTCAGGGGACTCATTTATCATTTTATCTGTTTTTAAAAAATGTTATTGTAAAACCACTATAATAGCAGTTGGTACTAACATAGTTTTTATGTATCTTCTATATTTTGTCATTTTCCATAAGCACACATATCCTTATAATGACATATTCTGCTTTTATCCTCATTAAACAGTAAAATAAAATTTTCCATACTGCTTTTCCTAATTATCTTTTTTATTTTATTTTTTTTGAGTTGGAGTCTCACTCCGTCGCCCAGACTGGAGTGCAGTGGCTGCTCCCGGCCACCGCAACCTCGACCTGCTGGGCTCCAGCGATCCTTCCGCCTCAGCCTTCCAAGTAGCTGGAACTACAGGTGCGTCCTACCACGCCCAGCTAACTTTTGATTTATTGTAGAGATGAGGTCTCACCAAGTTGCCCAGGCGGGTCTCGAATCTGCGGGCTCAGGCAATTCACTCACCTCAGCCTCCCAAAGCACGGGATTACAGGTTGAGTCACCAAGCCCGGCTCCTAATTATCATCTTTAATAGCTATGAGTATTTTGAGCAAAAGAGCCATAATTTCATCAGCAATTCCTCTATTACGAGACATTTATGTTGCTTCCAGTTTTCCATTCTTATTAAAAGGTTGAAATGAGCATCATCATGTTGACAAAAACCCTATGGAGAAGCCCATGTGGAAAGAAAATGAGGTCTCCAGCCTACAGTCAGAAAGTAATTGAAACTTGTCAGAGTAAGCTTGGAAGTAGATTCTCCAGGCCTCACCAAGCCTTGGATGCCCTGGCTAACATCTTGACTATAACCTTAGCAACTCTTAGTTAGGACCACCTAGCTATCTGCTCTTGACCTTCTATCTCACAGAAATTGTGAAATACAGTCATGCATCGCTTAACGATGATGAAACATTCTGAGAAATTAGGCAATGTCATTATTGTGTGAACATCATAGAGTGCACTTATACATACCTAGATGGTACAACCTATTACACACCTAGGTTATATAGTATGACCTAGACTACAGACCTGTACAACATATTACTGTACTGAATATTGTAGGCAATTGTAACACAATAGTAAGTAGTTGTGAGTCTAAACGTATCTAAATATAGAAAAGGTACAATAAAAATACGGTATTATAATCTTATGGGACCACTGTCATATATGTAGTCCTTTGTTGACTGAAAAGTTGTTATGTGGTGCATTGCTGTAAATTAAATTTACACAAAATTTAAGCCACTAAGCTTTGGAGTAATTTGTTATGCAGCAATAGATAATAGTACAGTGTGCTGTTTAATTACCAAACATTTGAAGGTTTCCTAGATACCTTATTGCTATGTTTATGTTTTTCACCAAACTTCTCCCTTCCTTACACAACCTTTTTTCTGTCCTATTTTCTCACATTCCTCTCCTTCTGGAACTCCCATTGGGTATTTGCTAGACATCCTGATGTTGATGCACAGATATCTGAAGCTCCGTCTCTTTTCTTCTTGGGCTGGATGATATCTAAAGGCCATCCTGCCCTCATGTCCAGCAACTTGTGACTTTCCTCCTCACTTGGTCCCTGTCCCCAGGCTTCATTCCCTCTGGCCTTCTCCCCCCTTTGCCCTTTCCCTCCATGCTGCATTTCACTCTTTTGGATTTGATGTCACCTCCACTCTTTCTCTTCAGCCTACATGTTTTTTCTCTATCCTTTGCCTCGATTAACAACCCCTCTCTTTCACCTCAATGACTATAATGCAGAATTTCATCAAGTTTTATTTTTCCCTGTTCTGCAATGAAAAAACATATTTTTAAATTTAAAAGCAGTAGGCAATTAAAGTTCATTGTTTAGTGTGATCACATCAAATGGTTCTTAAGTTTGTCTCTGGTTTGACTGCTGATATAATTTTAGATGACCAATTCAGTAACTCTTCTATGAAAGCAAAACCAATTGGGAGAATGTTTTGTTGGTCTCAGTCAGAACTTAGCCTATTATTTGGACTGTGGCAACATATTTAATCCCTTCACTGTAGCATTTAATACTCACATTGTTAACCTGGTTTAACATGGTATAAGGAAAAAGAACAAAATTCTAGCAGTTTTGCTGATTAGATCTAGAAACATCTGTCCTTTCAAATTAAGAGACTACTCACCCGAGGCTGTTTTTACTTCAAATATAAGTACTAATGTAAACACATTAAATACTGAATTTACTATTTACCAATCAAACTAGGTCCTAAGCAGTTTTATAATCTTTTCCAGCTTTTCTGGTGCATTTGCTGCCATCAGAATATCTATAACTTTGCAAAAATATGCCGGTTGGGGACTTTCTAACACTGAGGTTCTTAACCATTTAGGAGTTAGGGATCCTCTTGAGAATTCAATAAAAGCTATAGACTCCCCATAAAATACATTTTGCATATAATTTCAGGGCATTCATACACCATCTGAAGCCCTTCCATGGAGCCCAACTGAGGTCCTTAATCCAAAAGCTCTGAATTGTGGCACTGATAGAAACCCACACATTTCTCAAGCATATTTTCTTACCATTGCTCTTGCTTCCTCACGAATGGATGGGATAGAAAGGATGCTGTACAGAGCTCCATTCACATATGGCTGTATCTTTAAGGGGAGAAAAAAAACCCAGTTATTTGCAAGTTATCAAATACTGTATAACTCTATATCAAACACCACAATGGAGAACAGATGAGGAGAATGGGCAACCCCACCTCACAGATCTTCTGAGCTCCAGGATGCATGTTTTGAGATGACAGACATCTCCATCTGCATGTCCAAGTGACAGCTACATTTGAGAGTCCAAAACCAAATTCATCACTCCTTTCCAAAGCTTACTCCTGCTATATGTATTTCATTGCTTAATTAAACTCATTCTACCCTTCTGATCACTCAGGCTAGAAACTTTGAAGTCACTGTCGATTCCTCTCTCTTCACTTTTCTATGCTTGGTCTTCAAGTCATCTTTGATAGGAACCTTTCTTTCCTATATCCACTGCTACTGTCCTTGTTCAGACATCATCATGCATGACCCTGGTTACATCATATCTCCAAACTAATCTCTCTATTTTCAATGTTTACTCTTTAATCCAGCCATGACTTCATTGCTGAAAGTCTATAACATGGGCCAAATCATCTTCCTCCCCATCTCAGAAACCTTCCATAGAGTGCACCTAGAAAGGCCTAACTCCTTAGCACAGCTACAGAATCCTTCCAGTATTGGTCTCTATTTAACTCCCTCCCTCTGTTCTTCTCTCCCTGCCTCCATGAAGTTTCCACACCTCTTGAGGGATCCCCCACACCAAGCTGTTCCATGCCTCAGCGTAGTTCTTGCTGTTCATTGCTGGGAATGCTCTTCACACATGCATCCGTCTGGAAAGCTGATTCAGCTCTAAGAACTTAGTTCAGATGTGTCTCAGAGGATGCCTTTCCTGAATCCCCTAGACATGCTCACCTCAGCTTTTTGTACATACCTCCACTATTGCACAGTGTACTTTTGAATTCATATTTATGTCTCCTTAACTATGAGCTCTCTGAGGACAGGGCCCAGTTTTTACTCAAGGTAACCCCAACATCCAGCACACACAGGACATGGTACATGGCAGGTGCCTGATAGGGAGGTCCCTTTTCAGTAGACTGTAAGCTGTGCCCTCCATATTAACAGAGGAAGGCTCGTCTCCCACCACTCTTCCTCAGCACTGGATTCATCAGCACTTCTAATGTTTGCCAAGCTGATGGGTTAAAAAAGGCATCCTACAGTTGTTTTTATTTTCATGTTCTGGACTATTAGCAAAATTGAACATCTTCTCATGTTACAAACCATCATAAATCACTATTCTGTAAATGGACTATGTATATCCTTTCTCCTTTATTTCTGTTGCATAGTTTGACTTTTACTTATCAACTTATATTGAACTTTTATCATATTGATGCAACTTTTTTCTAGGAATATTGTTTGTTAGCCAGGCATGGTGGCATGCATCTGTAGTTCCAGCTACTTGGAAGGTTGAGGCGGAAGGATCACCTGAGCCCAGTAGGCAGAGGCTGCGGTGCTGTGAGCGTGCCACTGCACTCTAGCCTGGGCAACAAGAGTGAGACTCCAACTCAAAAAAAAAAAGAATATCGTTTGTCTTTTGACTTTGATTATGGCATCTTTTTCCAAACAAAAAATTTAATGTTTATATAGTCAAATATGTGCATCTTTTTCTTTATGGTTTCTGGGTTTTGTCTTTTAAGATCACAACTATCTAATATACGATACATGGGTATCACATTTATTTGTGTAGCAAAAACATTTTCAGGCTCTAAAATATACTAGGTAGTTTTTCCAGCTCATTTTCAAAGCAAATGCATAGGCAACAGTTAATGACATGATTTGAATCCTTTGTTCTATTCCACTTTCAGAGCCAACACACTGGTTCTAGTACTTGAAGCCAATCTTTATTATGAGATGAAAGAATATGTTTTATATTGGCTTCACCTGCTTGATTTGAAGAACATGAAGAACAGAGTTCATTCAGGCCTAGAAGTAGTTAAGAGCTCACCAGTTTTAAAATATAACATGCAGGCCCAGGCTCGGTGGATGAGGTGAGTGGATTGCCTGAGCCTGCGGGTTTGAGACCCGCCTGGGCAACTTGGCGAGATCTCATCTCTACAATAAATCAAAAAATTAGCAGGGTGTGGTAGCCTGTGCCTGTAGTTCCAGCTACTTGGAAGGCTGAGGCGGAAGGATCACTGGAGCTCAACAGGTCGAGGCTGCAGTGGCCAGGAGCGACCACTGCACTCCAGTCTGGGCAACAGAGTGAGACTCCAACTCGGAAAAAAATAAAAATAAAATAAAATATAACATGCAGGGCATAAACTGTAACAACTACCCAACATTCACTTGCTAAAGAAGCTGCAGCAATCAGTTTATGGGGCTATGGGAATGTAAAACAGAAATGGAGTGACCGGGATGGGAGTTGTCTGTGTGAAAACATGGGAAGAGATGTGTGTGGAAACGAAGTGCTTCACATGTGATCCTGTGGTACTCAATCCTGTCTTGCTAAGATATAACCCTGGACCAAATCTGTCAAAAGAGGTCAGATTTTTGTTGAGCCTTTAGCTTCAAGTGGAAAGCAATGCCATGTATCTGCAATGGCATTTGTAGAAAGCAAGTGAGAGAATAATCATATATGTTTACTGGGTATGATTTTTTAAAAATTTGTTTTTGTTAATATGTTTACCCATATTCCCACTTTATTTAAAAAGGGCTTGTGGCCCACAGGTTAGAAAACAGTACTAGGTGTTGAGCAGGATGCTGGGGATAGCAAGAGCTAGTATGGCCATTCCAGAGGGCAATTTGGAAGGGCTCAGTGACCCAAAGCTAACATATGTTATGAGCCAGCAGTGATGAATGTCTGTACACCCCTGGGCCACTCCGGCACAGGTCCCTGTGGTGTAGGTGCACCAATGTTCATCCAGGACCACTGTAGAAGTAGAGAGCGGAGTACGAGGCATCCAAAGTATGCACCCTTGAGAGACTGGATAAGTAAAATGGCAGGGGCACAAACAAGGGACTATTCTGCAATAGTGATGCATAATTAATATATATATATATATATATATATATATATATATATAAAGCCACACAGAAAGACTCTAAAACAAGGGAAAATAATAAGCAGAATGACACCTCAAAGGCAATACCTCTCTGCAAATTCAATACACACATAAGCAATATTGTATGTTTTTTAAGACTAAATCCACATCCACAGAGATACAGTAAACATACTGAGGGAGTATAGATGATGGGAAGAATGTTGGGGCTAGAAGATATGGACAAAAAGTAACCCAGGAGAGGGCCCAACACAAACCAGTAAGGCAATGTGCTGATAAGCAGGAGTGAAGGAACAACTTCCTGCTTCTGAGTTCTAACATTTCAAAAATTATAAAAGATTTCAAGTACCTTAGAAAAATACCTGGAGGGGGAAGAATATACATACTTTTCAAATGCAGCAACTATCCTGGGTCAGCTCCTTGCCTGTGAGGTCACAGGCACTGGATCCCCGGGCAGCCCCCCCAAGCCCAGGGCCAGCAGTGCCAGCTGAGTACCTCATGGTTTTCGTGGCCAAGCAGATCTGAAAGGACTTTGAGCACCAGGCCTGCCACCTTGACACACATGTTCTTCCCTATAAGAAATAAACCAAAATACAACATGACATGTCTAAACTCAGAAGCACAGTTTTAGGTCAGGCAGACTTGGATACAAATCTTGGTTCCTCACTCAAGAGCTATGTGACCTTAGGCAAGTCACTTAACCAATCTGGGCCTCAGTTTCCCCTTCTTTAAAACACGGATTATTCACAGCATTGTTCACAATAGCAAGGACATGGAGCCAACCGTGCTGCCCATCAAAAGAGGACTGGATTAAAAAAATGTGGTACGTACACACGATGGAATATTATGCAGCCATAAAGAAGAACAAAATCAGCCGGGCTCGGTGGCTCAGCCTGTAATCCTGCGCCTTTGGGAAGCTGAGGTGAGTGGATTGTTTGAGCCCGTGGGTTCAAGACCCGCCTGGGCAGCGAGACCTCATCTCTACAATAAATTAAAAAAAAAAAAAAATCAGCCGGGCATGGTAGCGCATGCCTGTAATTCCGGCTTCTCAGAAGGCTGAGGTGGAAGGATCGCCGGAGCCCAGCAGGCTAAGGCTGTGGTGGCCGGGAGCGGCCACTGCACTCCAGACTGGGTGACAGAGTGAGACTCCAACTCAAAAAAAAAAAAGAAGAACAAAATCATGAACTTCACAGCAAACTGAATGGACTTAGAGTCTATAATACTGAGTGATCTTTCACAGAATCAAAGAATTGAGTATCACATGTTCTCATTCATAAGCGGACCTTGAACAATTATCGTAATACTATAAAAAAAGGATTGGTAGTAGTGGAAAACTGCTGGGAGGGGGGCGGGGAAGCGGTATTGGCAATAGTGGGAGTCTGCCTGGGGAAGGGGGACACACCTCAGCAACAAAGGTACCTGAATAATAAACATTTGTATACCTAACCCTGAATTGTATCCCACATCTTTAAAATAAAAAAATTAAAAGCAAAAACAAACAAACAAACAAAAAAACAGGGATTATTGCCAGGTGTGGTGGCTCAAATAATCCCAGCCCTTTGGGAGGCCAAGGCAGGTAGATTGCTTGAGCCCAGGAGTTCAAGACCAGCCTGGGCAACATAGCAAAAACCTCATCTCTACAAATTAAAAAAAAAAATTAGCTGGGTTTAGTGTTGTGTGTTTGTAGTCTCAGATACTTGGGAGGCAGAGATGGAAGGATCATCTGAGCCCAGGAGGGTGAGGCTGCTATGAGCCGTGATTGTTGTGATCATGCCACTATACTCCAGTCTGGGTGACTGAGTGAGACCCCGATTCAAAAAAATAAAATAAGATAAAACAGGGATTATTATTAATATCTGCCTCAAAAGGTGATATAGAATTGAGTAAGCTCATGTTTGTGAAGAACTTAGTAAAGCACAGAATTCCAAGTGCTTAGTCAACAGTGGTGGTTATTACTCCAGTCAGAGCACACAGCAATTCATAATAACCACTGCAAATAAACTGATAATGAAGAAAAGCTGATTATAACCTGATAAGTGTATTAAAACCTAGAACTTTTTGCATATGCCATTTTTTTAGAACAGAAGGCTGAAATAACAGTCATGTACTCAGTCAACAACACACAGTTACGCGGTTCAGATTACAAAGTATCCAAAGATGAAGATGCTTCCAACAAATACCTCTGAGCCAGCTATTTATCCAGGTAACTTTTTTCTACAAACATTGTGCTGCTCAGACTGGGGACAGCCATAACCTGGACTTGGCACCTCTTCTAAAGAAGTTTCTTTCATCTCAGGTTAACAGATAATTTAAATGAGACGGTACCTGCAGAAAAGCTAAAATCACTACCTCCCTTGGTGAAGTCTATAAATGATTTGCATGTCCAGAGTAGAACCTCCATTTCCAGGAAGGGGAGACTACTGATTCAGAGCAGGAAGCAAGGTTTAACATCACTGCTCTGGCCACCAACTTAATACTGTAGAATCTTGGGAATATACTTCTTTGTCTTCAGAAAAAAGACTTATAATTTTTAACTTTCTATTTTTGAATAATGCAATAAAGATGAAGAAAAATGTGAATGAATTTGGTTTCCTCTTAATGCAGGCACCACATACATGTATATAAAACATTCTTTCCTACACCAGAATGCTATTTTTGCTTCAGGGATTCAAAGACTTTACACGTAGTTGGAAATGCTTCACAACTCTTTTCCTGTTTTGTTTCCTTTGAGGGAGACTAAAAGCAAACCATATCAGGCTTATTGGTAATCCAGATCCAAGGGTCAGGATCTCTTCTCCTTCCCACACTAGAATGGGGGCAGGGGACAGAGACCTGCACTCCGGAGGCAGAGGTTCATAAGCAAAGCCACCGAGTACTCCAATGTGTAGTCAGACAGGCAGTCTGGGTCCTTCAGAAGGTCTATCAGCCAGAAGATGAGGCCATCTTGAATCATCGCTGTCTGTAGCGGGCGCCTAGGATAAAACAAACAGCCTAAAGTAAATTAAAATTGGCAAGAAACTTTTCATATAAGAGTATATAGTAGTAGGCACGGTGGCTCACTCCTGTAATCCCAGCACTCTGGGAGGCTGGGGCAGGAGGACTGAATGAGCCCAAGAGTTCAAGACTAGCCTGGGCAACATACCTTGTCTCTACAAAAAAATCAAAAAATTAGCCAGGTGTGGTGGTATATGTGGCAGAAGGGTCACCTCACAGGAGATTGAGACTGCCATGAGCCATGATCATGCCACCACACTCCAGTATGGCAAGAGAGTGAGACTCTAGCTCAAAAAAATAAAAAAGAATATATGGTTATGTGAATGTATATCAGAAAAGACAAACTGTACAGAAGATACAGACACAGGAATATTTTACTAAACCCATACAACATCTCTTTACCTTTTAGCAATATTATTAAAGGTTTAAAGAATGATAAAGCAGGCTGGGCTCAGTGGCTCAGCCTGTAATTCCAGTACTTTGGGAGGCCAAGGCGAGAGGATTGCCTGAGCCTGTGTGTTCAAGACCCACCAGGACAACTTGGCGAGACCTCGTCTCTACAATAAATTAAAATTAGCTGGACATGGTAGCGTGCACCTGTAGTTCTGGCTATTTGGAAGGCTGAGGCAGAAGGATCGCAAGACCCCAGCAGGTTGAGGCTGCGGTGGCTGGGAGCGTGCCACTGCCCTCCAGCCTGGGTAACAGAGTGAGCCTCCAACTCAAAAAAAAAAAAAAAGAAAAAAAGAATGATAAAGCAGCAAGGAGGTTTCCTACTTTGAAAGTTTCTGTTTCAATATTTAAAATTAGCAAAGCATTACTTCCAATATTCAGTAAATATTCACTGATAGCTTTCAGAAAGTCTACTAACTTAACCCAGGATACAGGACCATAGAAATACTTCTTTGATAGATTTTCACCTAAACTCTATAAAATCTAGTTTAGGTAGTTTGAGCTTGTATGAAAATAAAGAAAAACAAAAAAAAAGAGCATAAACTCAGTTTATTATCATTTTGATTCAGAGCTCTATAAAGTAAGGGTAGTTTAATGGCTTGGGTAGTACAAATTAAAGAAATGATTTTCCACAGACCGTCCAGATGTAAAATCTTACAAAATCTAAAGCCTCATCAAAATGTGTAATATTGAATTAAGTCAGCCTTAAGAAGTAATGAGACTGAAAGTGGTATCACCTTGAGAAGCCACCTGAATTACTGGAAAATCAAAACGCCACAGAGAAGCCAGCATTGTACATCTCCTGATTAACCAGTCATGTTCCAGGACAGAACAACAAAGCCAGCATCTGTTCATGCTGTTCCTAAGCAGTACACCGACCCAATCAGTGTGACTTGTTAGAATACAATGAAGACAGTACTCTTTTGGTAAGCCTGGCTACTTTCTACATTCATTGAAGAGACCCTGGAAAACTGCAGAAAATTAAGTACATTTACAGAAAAGAAAAGCTTAAATTACCAGGACCATAGAAATTAACAGTACTATAGAAATACTTCTTCGACAAAAAAATTTTTGCATAAAATCTATTGGAGGAAAAGAATAAATGGGCAGTAAACATTTTCATTACTAGGAAGAAGTATTTCTTTACCCTATCCTATATCTGTTACCTAAGTATAGTTATTGTATTTATAAAAATTTCCAAGTATGGTCAACATCTAGCTAAGTTATCTGTATAAACAAACAGAAACGAAGTGTTAATGAAATCTGAGGATGTAATAACTCTGGAGATCACTTATAGTTCTTTTCAATTATAGGGCTAGAACAAAAAATTTTCATTGGCAGGGACTCGGCAAATAGTAGTTACAAATACTCATTCCTTTCTCCCACTAAACACACACACATTTACACTGCTCACTTTGCAGGTTTCTAATTATTAGTAAAAGTCAGTCAAATGTTAACCACATTTGATGGGAAGAAAGTGTGTTCAGAAAAGAACTGACAGAAAAAGGGGAGGACTTGAGGTACTAGAATTCTTTTTTTGAGTCGGGGTCTCACTCTGTTTCCCAGGCTAGAGTGAAGTGGCACAGATCATGGCTCACTTTGACCTTCTGGATTCAGGTGATCCTTCCACCTCAGCCTCCCAAGTAGTTAAGTTTTTGTTTTTTTTTTTTGTAGAGATGAGATCTTGCTATGTTGCCTAGGCCGGTCATGAATTCCTAAGCTCAAGCAATCCTCCTGCCTTAGCCTCCCAAAGTGCTCAGATTACAAGAGTGAGCCACCGTGCCCAACCTCAAAATTCTTAATAGAGTCACAGAGAACTTGAGGTGGTTATAAGGGAATAAGGACAAATTACCATATTACCCAGTAATTCCATTCCTAGATATCTATCCAGGAGAAAAGAAAACGTATGTCCACACAAAGACTTGGGCTCAAATGTGCATAGCAGCATTATATATTTTAGCCCAAAGTGAAAATAATCCAAATATCTTCCAAATGACAACTGGATAAACAAAATGTGGTATAACCATACAACGGACCATCATTCAACCACTAAAAAGAATGAAATTCTGATTCATGTTGCAACATGAATAAACCTTGAAAAGGTTAAGTCAAGTGAGAGAAGCTAGTCACAAAAGAACACACATTATATGGTTCCACTTAATGAAATGTCCAGCACAAGCAAACCTATAGAAAGTAGACTGGTGGTCAACTGGGGTTGGAGGTAGGAATGAGGAGTGACTGTAAATGGATATGACATTTCTTTTTGTGGTGACGGAAATGCTCTAAAACTAGAGTGTGGTGATGGCTGTACAATTCTGTAAATATACTAAAATTATTGAATTGTATGTTGAAAATAGGTGAATGTTATGGTATGTAGAATATACCTCAATAAAGTGGTTAACTTAAAAGAGCTCTGGGAGGACACCAGATCTGGTTCCAGAAGTGTCTTATTAGGAAATTTCTGATGTTGAGCTGTTCTAAGTCATAACAGAGTCCAGGTAAAGACTATGGATGGGTTACTGGGCTGTTTGGACAGAAGCCAGGAGGCCCTAAACCTGGCAACCCCAGAACTGCTTCTCACTCTCTGCTATGATTCTCACAGGGGACTAGGAGCAGCTTGAAGGCTGAGGCTCTCAAGGTCTTATTCACATTGCCTCAGACACAATCCAGCACCCGATAGCACTAAATGATGTCCATTAGGAGAATACAATGGTGCTTTTAAAATATCTTCCTCCATTCCCAGCAGCCTGAGCAGTATAGTTCATTTAAGTAGAGATAAGATTTCTACCTTTATCTTAGAAAGTCACCCAGTCTCACCTAAGAATTAGCAGAAAATTATCATCCGCCTCCTGGGTTGTCAAGGGAATTAAATAAGCACTAAATAGCAGCTTTAAAAAACCTAACATGATTTCACAGGAGCCACCCTGACCTACTGCACAGTCATCACCTGAGGCTGAACTTCTGCAAGGCCCCAAGGACATTTTCCCGGGTGATGATGTCCTTGTCCTCCTCCTTCAATCTTCCCTCCAGCATCCGCAGCACCTTTGTGTTCTGGGCGAGGTAGAGGCGACCTAATAATATACCAGAGATGAAACTGGTGAAAGATGGAAAGAATACATCTGGTATACTCCAAAACAACTTTCTATGACAACTTTGTTTGCATATAACACAGTGGAGTTTGGGTAATTTTATGTTCTAGAGAACATATTAAAAAATATTTCTTCTGGAAGAGGGTTTTATGGAATCAACTATCTAATGAATAGAAAACCACTCTTCTTGTAAGCTAAACATAATTCATTGCCATGTGCTTATAAGAAACACTCGCCTTTATCTGCCTGAAATTCTCAGATCTACGGAGAAAAATGGTGTGGGTCTGTGTGGTACAAGCCCCTAAGCCCTTACAACAGAGGCTGCCAGAGAGTGTGCTTCTGGCTGTCAAGGAGTGCTCCCTCTAGACATGCCCAGCGCCTGGAAAAGAAGGCAGTGCCATACCTGAGAACCTATAATAAATCCAAAATGGTTCCAAGCCCATGGTGGACTTCTGAACTGATGTAGAAGATGTTAATTTCGAACATAAGCTTCAACAGTATTATTTTATGAATGATCCTCAGGACATACTCTGACTTATAATAAATGTTTGCCAAATGGATGGAAGAATGAACAAATGAATGAATGAGCAACATTTTGGAGTATCATATATTCATAATTTGAAAAATCCCTTTATTCACATTAAAAAGAGCTCAAACAAATAAGAGCTTATGAAAGATAATGGCACTTTTGCAAAATCATCTTCAATTTTGGTGGCAGGTTATTTTTGGAATTTTCAGATCTTTTGATTTGAAAGGTTTTAGTCTTCTGAAGGAGATGGAATAGCACTTATTGGAATCAGCTTTAATTGTTCCACCAACCTTATTTTGCTTTAAGTAGATAATTATAGACAATGTATTCATTAACTCTCATATCTTTATGGCAATATAAAAAGTACTGTGATACAAAACCAAAAAGCTTATAAAACCAGAAAGGCTTACAAAATAAAAAATCATCAAAATGTGCTCTGCCATAAACCACAGCAATATAGTAACAACTAATTTTCACAAAAGACCTTAGAGGAATTAAACAGAATAACTTGAGGAATATCATCTCTAAGTAACTCATTTTCAAAGGGAAAAACACACCAGTAAGTCCCAGTTCCTCTCTTTGAAGAAAAGCTGATGTCTCACCTTCTGCTAGTGATGCAAAAGCATTGATGAGCCTGGCCATGTACTGCCGCACCACCTCGCTCTTTGAGTACAGCAACTGGAGCACACTCCTCTGTGGGGGGGGAACAAAGCAAGAGAGGAAAAGAAATAAGTTAAGAAAAGGGAGCGATAAACATGTCTCCTCTATGCTTCTGGTTGTTCTCTTCCTATGCCTGAATTTATTAGAGGTGAAATAATCAGACTAAAGCCAAACATTTCATCTGGAAGTCTTGATTTCCAATTGACATTTGATGAGACTTGGAAAAAATGAGTTAGTCAGATTTCTAAATTAAATGAATTAAATATACAAAGCACTTAGAACAGTGACTAGCACAAAGGAGGCAGTCCTGTTTGCTATTATTGCTGCTGTTGTTTTCTACAATGGTAGTTGCAACACACACATCTAATCCTACTTCCTCCCAACCACAGTTAAACTACAGCAAATGAATTTTTATAAGAGACATCAATTTCTAAGAACAGAGAGAGCAGCATGCGAAACAGTAACACAATTCTCGAAGCCAGAATGTAGGAGGCCAATAGACTTAGCAGGCCCAAGAACACCAAACCTCAAGGTAGCAATGGGCAATGAAGAATCAAACTAATTTCCATCACTTGCTCTTCAAAAGGCTTAAGAACTAAGGAAAAAATAAAAGTGAATGAATGAAAGTTGTTTAAGAAGCAGCTAGATCACATTCACGCTGCTCCTGCATACCTTACAATATGGAGCCAGGGGAGAGTGTTCTCTTGTGAGGGTAACACTAAAGGTCTTCCAGACCAAAATGGGGAAGGGGTTAGTCTAAATGCAGAAAAAATGCTGAACAGAGAGCCAACCCTATTCCCCACTTGGCTCCCAGAATACTAGCAACCAGACCCTTACCCTCTAGGCAGGGAATCAGAAGACTATCAGTGGAAAATGACCAGCCCATGGGGAAAGAACTAAAGACCCTGAAATCAGAGGTTCCCAGTAAATGGACCAGCTAGATTCCTTTCAGTATACGTCAACAGGCCCTACTTTCACACTCAATCAGCTTTATATCTAAATATTTCATTAGGGGATATCCAAAGGCTACCAGACATATGAGGAAAGTTTCTAATATGAAAAATAGAGCCAAACAAAAGGGAAGGAGGGAGGGAAGGAGTACCTTAAAGGAAAAGAGACTGTGTAGAAAGAACAAAACTAAAAATAAAAATTTGTCACTAGTATTTTTTTTTTTGCTAATTTTTTTTTTGAGCTGGAGTCTCCCAGGCTAGAAGGCAGTGGCATGCTCATGGCCACCCCAGTGTCGACCTGTTGAGCTCCACAATCCTTCTACCTCAGCCTTCCAAGTAGCTGGAACTACAGGCGTGTGCTACTACGCCCAGCTAATTCTTGATTTATTGTAGAGACAAGGTCTTGCTAAGTTGCCCGGGCTGGTCTCGAGCCTGGGGGCTCAGGCAATCCAATCACCTCAGCCTCCCAAAGTGCTGGGATTACAGGATGAGTCACCAAGCCTGGCCTTTTAAAAAAATTTATTGTAGAAACAAGGTCTCACCAAGTTGCCCAGGCTGGTCTCAAATCCCTAGGCTCAGACAATCGTTTCATCTCAGCCTCCCAAAGTGCTGGGATAACAGGCATGAACCACCATGCCTGGCTAGTATTCTCAAAGATACAAGCAGCTGTATTATATCCATGAAACAAAATAATGCTATAAAAAAGAAAATATAAAACTCAACAGGGCTGAGCACTGAAATTTAATAGTCAATGTATTGGTATTGGCAGGTGGGGCCTTCTAGAAGTGATGAGAGCTTTGCCCTCCCGAATGGATTAATGATGATATTGCAGAAGTGGGTCAGTGATCACAGGAGTAGGCTCCTGATAAAACAGGCTTGGTCCCCATTCTCTCTTTGCCTTGCATGCTCACGTCTACCTTCCACCTCCTGTCATGTAATGAATGACCCTTCCCAGATGCTTCCCAGTCTCCAGGACAAGAAGCCAAATAAACTTATATTGTTTATAAAATTATCCAGACAGTGGTGTTCCCTTACAGCAGCAGGAAATGGCCTAAGATAGCTGTTTAATAAGTGAGTGCTAAGAGCATTTGATATTCCACTCAGTGCATACATGGTGAAGTTTAACAACAGCTTTACATTTTTAGAGAATTCTGGACAAAAATTCAACTAAAATAAAATGCAGCATCCTCTTTACATGTGCCAAGTTCAAGATCTTGACCCTCTTCCTATCCAGTGAAATCTGGTGCACATACAGGCAAAAGGGGCAAGGAGAGGGGAAGAAGACCACCACATAGTAACTACTCAGTGCCAGGCCCAGAGCTAAGTACTTCCCACATGTGATGGCAAATAATCATACCAACAACCTCACAAGGCAGACACAGCGCCTTTTCCTAGATGGGGAAACTCCTGAGACTGAGCAACTTGCTTAAGATGACCTGGCTAATGAGTAGTACAGCAGAGAGAGGTTTGAAAGCAGTTTATCTCACCCCAAATCTCATGCTTTTCCCACTGAATCAGTAGGCCTACCTGGTCCAAAGCTACATACAAATATTGTGTTAAAGACACGTGTTTAGTTCAGTCCAGATGAAAAAATCTTGAATTTGCTGACTCATCCTAAGTCATGCTCAGTTTCCAGGACTCATGGCAAGCAGTGAGGTAAGGGAAACAACTGGGAATATCAGTTGAAAAAAATGACAGAAAAGAGTTCCAGTGATGAATCAAGCAGTTCTAACTTGTTTGGAACTCTTTACCAGCAGTGAAGAGTAGGTCACTATCTAAGGTGAACAACAGATCTTACAAGTTAACAAGCTCAAGACTGACATGTGGTTACTATGCCACAAGCGTGCATAGAAATCAAAGCTTCTCTATTTGCTAAGATCATTCCCTAGAACTGAAAGCACTGGCCAGGCTCTGGCCTATCTCTTACTGACCTGGTTGTGGCTATGGCAGTCTAAGAGGTCATTGCTGATGTAGGCTTGCAGAACA
Organism: Carlito syrichta; assembly: GCF_000164805.1. Classification (NCBI taxonomy): domain Eukaryota; kingdom Metazoa; phylum Chordata; class Mammalia; order Primates; family Tarsiidae; genus Carlito; species Carlito syrichta. Next base: position 113,353 of record NW_007251128.1, on the reverse strand, counting down.
GTCTCCCTCTGCTCCCCAGGATGGGACGTGGTCAAGCGCTGGAGCAAAGAAAAACAAAAATAGTAAGACTTAAGCCTTACCATGGAGAAAAAGTTTCATACAGCAGGTATGTTTTAATGGTACCAATAACTTTACATTTAACCAAACAAAATAAATAATAATCCAGCCAGGGGCTAGTCAGCCAGACAACCAGTTAACTGATAAGAAATTATGATGTACTACTTAATGGGTGATTCAGGGGATGCTGGAATCAATTTAGACCTGTGAAATCTCCAGAGATGTGAAGTGGCAAGTGCCCAGTTATGCAGATAGGGGAGTGCTAGCTCACTCATACCTAGTGGGACTTTTCTTATAGGAAGGGAGTCAAGAGTTGCTCCTGTTCCAGCTACTTGGAAGGCTGAAGTGGAAGGATCGCCTAAGCCCAGCAGGTCAAGGCTGTGGTGGCCATGAGCGTGCCGGTGCAATCTAGCCTTGGTGACAAGAGTGAGACTGAAAAAAAAAAAAAAGAGTTGGCCCCTGAAAGATGAACAGACTATTAACCAGCACAGGGGAGTGTGAGCTGGTGAGGAATAGGGAAGTGAGGTCCAGCTAAGGGAGGTACAAAAATACAGGGTGCATTTGAGTGGACCCAATAGGTAGGGCCCAGGGCAGACTGTAGAGCTTTGAATGCATGGTATGCCAACAAATTAGACTCTATCCTATCCTACAGGGACTTCCAGAGCAATACTCTGGCTGTGTGTGTACATGCGTGCGTGCATGTGTGTGTGTGTATGTAGGTGCACGTGCGCGCACATGTGTGTCTGTGTGTGTACGTAGGGATAGATAGCTTTTAAGATTTTGAAAAGCTATAAGTCTGTTATATTGGTATAAATAAGAATTTACACAATATCCATAGGGCTAGAAGAAATTTTTGCGTGGGGAGCATGTGCATGTGCAGGTGCACATGGGTGTGTACAGCCATGAGTTAGGATATGAGAAAGTCATGCAACTGAAGTGAGCAAATGTCCTTGCTTTTCCAGGAAAATCTTACTGTGATATCAGTTGAGAAATATTTTAAAGGAGACCAAGGCTATCTTCAGAAGGTGCTTTTAACTCTCATTCTTGGTGGTAGCAGGCAATAGGAAGAACGAGTTTTAATAGATGGATTAAAAGACACAAGTTAAGGTAGCCAGTCAAGAAAACCAGCACAGGTTTTGTCTGGCTTGGTTTTTTAACTTCAAGGGAAAGGTACCTACCCAGCGCAGAGCCTGCAATAAGAAGGCTTTCAAACGGTCACTCTCCCAAATCAAATCCTTCTTCAGTTTCTCATAATCCAGGGAGGGTAGTAATGGGACATCCTTCGATTTTCTACTCAGCAATGCAAGTTCCAAGAGGAAAAAAAAAGGGCAAAGGGGGCACGTTTATTACACTTCCTGAGCATTATGACATCCTATCTAGAGCTGTGAAGAAGGAACAGGCCGGCAACGGTTGGCTGTTCCCCAGGCTCCCCCCATGAACTCCCGGCTTCCCCAGGGAGGGCTGGCTGGGTTCCAGGCTCCCCACCCCAGCTTCAACTGGCTCAGCTCTGCCTGGTCTGTTGGATAGATGGAGGCTCTGTTTAACATTTTTCCTAAAATGAGGAGTTTCTGCCTGAACAGATTTAGAAAGCAATGCATTCATTTTTATACTAGGGCTCCATATAATGGAGAGGAAATCACCTTGGAGGCATCACAGCTTTTCACCAAAGATCTGTTGAGAATTCTGAGCAAAGCCCAAAGACTGTTAGCATCAGCAGGCCCCAAGAGTTCTACCTAAAAGCCTGAAGCCACTGACCCTCTCAAGTCTGAGGGACTAGACGGGGGAATGCGAAGGATAGGTCAGGGGTAACTAAACAGGTGTGAAGAGTAAGTAGGTGGGTGGCTCAGCCTCCAAGGAGTCAGAAGGTGCAGCAGGAAGCAGCATGGGGGATATAGTTAGGAGATGGGTTGAAGGACAATTTGCAGACCTCCAAGAAGACTCCAAATCAAAGACCTCAGGGGAAGCCAAGTATCGGCTAAGAGAGATCCACACAGCTCAGACAACTGCCTTTGGTTAGCCAGAAACAACAGGAATCACCTCAGATTCCTTGTCACTAAAAAAAGTGTCTTCACATTTTCTTCTGTTGTTTCATTGAAGAAAAGGTGATGAGAGTGCCTTGAAAAACTGGTGAAGCTGAAAGAGGTCTGTGATCTAATTAACAGTACTGTATTAATGTTAATTTCCTTATTTTGATGTAATATTACAGACATATAAGGGGTCACCACTGAGGAAGCTAGGACTTCAACTTTCCATGAATCTATACTTATTTCAAAATATAAAAATAAAAACCAAAACCAGAAAACAAAACAAAAATATGATTCTTCCAGTACAAAGAGAAAAAGATACTGTACAATATTAAATAGAGATCTGTAAAGAGTTTGGTGAAGAGGCCAGGAGTGGTGGCTCAAGCCTGTAATCCCAGCATTTTGGGAGGCCGAGGAGTGAGAATTGCCTAAGCTCAGGGGTTCAAGATCAGCCTGGGCAACTTGGTGAGACCTTGTCTCTATAATAAATCAAAAAATAAGCTGGGCGTGATAGTGCACGTCTGTAGTTTCAGTTACTTGGAAGGCTGAGGCAGAAGGATTACCTGAGCCCAGCAGGTTAACAGTCTTTGGGCTTTGCTCATTTGCCATGAGCAAGCCACTGTACTCCAGCCTGGGCGACAGAGTGAGATTCTGACTCAAAAAAATAAAAAATAAAAAAGAGTTGTGCTGAAGAGACTAAAGCTGTAGGGTTTTCTTTGTTTTTTAAGACTAGAATGGATACTAAGATAACAGCTCTGGGAGGTAGGATTTGGGGTAAATTCTCTCTTTTTTTGGTATTATTCAAAAGTGTAAAGACCATGAAAGACAAAAACTAAGGAGCAATTTTAAGTTAAAGGAAACTAAGAAGACAAGAAACTAAATAAAAATAATGGAGCAGCCAGGCTCGGTGGCTCAGCCTGTAATCCCGCACCTTTGGGAGGCTAAGGTGAGTGGATTGCCTGAGCCCGCCTGGGCAGCGAGACCTCATC
>NW_007251128.1:97436-110019 GCF_000164805.1 Carlito syrichta | reverse complement strand
CACTCCAGTCTGGGCGACAGAGTGAGACTCCAACTCAAAAATAAAATAAAATAAAATAATGGAGCAATTGGTAAAATGTGAATTGCCAACTAAGTTTGGCAATAAACTAAGCTTATTCTCAACTAAGTTGCTCAGCAACTCTGCATTCCTATGGTCCACCCTCTCACTGTACAAGAAGACTGTGTCAGACCTTCTCCTCTCGCTCTCACTCCCTTTACTCTCTGCAGGTGACTCTGCCTCACCTGAGAATATTAGCAAACATTCTAAGAATGTCTGCTAGGTCCCTGACATTGTATTAATGTTTTATACATATAACTCATTTTTATCCTCACAACAATCCTACAATAGAATTACTACTATTCTTCTCAGTGTACAGGTAAGGAAACTGAGACACAGGAAGTTATAAGTAGTTCAATCAAGGTCATAGAGCTGGTATTAGAGTTGGGCTTTAACCCTGGCAGTCTGTGCACTATTCTTCAAAAGCATAAAGATCATATTGCTGCCAAAGTGGCAAGAAATAAAGTTTGGGGTCCATGTCAGACTCAGGCAGGGCTGAGGGAAGAGAAATGCTGTGGCCATCTCAGGTGTCTCAGGAATCTCACAGCATCCCTGCCCCCCCAACACACAGCTGGCTCAGAGGGTTGCCAGAAGCCACTCCAGTACTCATGTCCAAGTCAAAGGTTCTTGACTCCCTTGTTGCCACAGTACACATACCTGATGAAGTGCACATGTATCAGACACTCCCAAGGGTAAGAGCCTAACTGATCTGGACAGGAATGCTCAGGCATACACAAAGCTAGCCCATGGCCCTGGTCATAGCATGAACCAGCAGAGAACACAGACGTTGCAATGCTCTGTTTACTGCACTATGGAAGTAGATTAAATCCATTTTTATAAAATACCACAGGATCAGTTCAATAATTTTCTCCATTTGACGCTTCCTTACCAAAAAAGTAGAATTTAACAATAAAAGATAATTTTAGTTTAACAACATTACTTATAAGTACTGGTATTTCCTCTAATATCCACATGTAGCTTTAATGCAAAAGCACTCCTCTAAGTTAGGCTGCTAAGACGAGTATTTATTAAAGTTACTTAGAATTCCAGTTTTACACATAGCTGTTCACCTTAATAAAAATTCCTAAGAACAGTTACTTACATGGGTGCCAAGGAGGCTCGTAACATGGTAGAAGCCTGAGGGGAAGAGAGCAGAGGAAAACAGACTGTATTAAACATCAATAGCAACACACTTATACTAAATTACCCTGATAGCACAGAATCAACAGATGTGCAAAGTTTTAATCCATCAGGATTTGCCAACCAAAGTCATATACATGCTTTAAAAATCAGCCCAAACCAAAGTTAAGTAACATATCACTGATGCTAGGTTTATATCCATTCTTTGATCTATTTCTGGACTCCAGTCCCTTGCTATTCAAAAAAGTGCTCAGACAAGCAGCATCAGCATTACCCATATCTTGTTAGAAATGCAGAATGCAGCCGGGCTCGGTGGCTCAGCCTGTAATCCTGCGCCTTTGGGAGGCTGAGGTGAGTGGATTGCCTGAGCCCGCGGGTTCAAGACCCGCCTGGGCAGCGAGACCTCATCTCTACAATAAATCAAAAAATCAGCCGGGCATGGTAGCGCATGCCTGTAATTTCGGCTACTTGGAAGGCTGAGGCGGAAGGATCGCCGGAGCCCAGCAGGTCAAGGCTGCGGTGGCCGGGAGCGGCCACTGCACTCCAGTCTGGGCGACAGAGTGAGACTCCAACCCAAAAAAAAAAAAAAAAAAAAAGAAATGCAGAATGCATGCCAGGCGTGGTGGCTCACACCTATAATCCCAGCACTTTGGGAGGCCAAGGTGAGAGGACTGCCTGAGCCCATGGGTTCGAGACCTGCCTCGGCAACCTGGCGAGACCTCATCTCTACAATAAATCAAGAAAAATTAGCCAGGCATGATGGTGCATGCCTGTAGTTGAAGCTACTTAGAAGGATCGCCTGAGCCCAGCAGGTCAAGGCTGCAGTGGCATGAGCGTGCCACTGTACTCCAGCCTGGGCATCAGAGTGAAACTCTAACTCAAAACAAACAAACAAACAAACACAAAAAAGAAATGCAGAATCTTGGGACCCAGCCCAGATCTCCTGATCCAAAATCTGCATTTCAGCTAGGTCCCCAGGGAGGACACTAAAGACTGAGAAACCCAACTCTGATCCATAGCCTGTTTATTCCTAAGCAGTAACATCCTGTTCTGATGACAGTCACAGTACAGGAAATTCATACCTGGTAAGGCAACTCTTTTTTCATTACTCTAATTTTTCAAACGCTTTTGGCTATTCTCAGATATTTGTCTACTTAATTTTATACAATACCTATGGATTAGCTTTATAATGAAAACTAAAGGTGCTTTTGTGTTCATTGGCTTGTTTGAAAGAAAGGGGGGTCCTCAGCCCTCTGAAGGGCAGGCAGTGGCTCTTAGACCCCTCTTGTCACTATAGCCCTCAAACAGAACATTATTCACACCTATCATAATGAATTGTGATTACATGGCAATTATTTGTGTCCTTCTCCTTTAGCAGACGATGAGTTCCATAAGGGCCAGAAATACGTCACCCTCATATCCCCAGCACTCAGTATAGAGCCTGGACATAGAGGCACTCTATGTGACTAATGTGTGCTGAGTGAACGGAGACTGACTCCCAAAAGTGGGCACACCAGAATCCTCTACAGATTAAGAAATAAGTGGCCCTGGCTGATGATCCTGTTATTAATTGCCTCCCTCTGCAGTATTTACAGAGCACACAAATTTCCGCCGTATAGACATCAAATTCTACTTTTAAATGGTTCATGACTATGAATGTTTTTATACTTTATAACCCCTGGTTGCCCTAATAAAGGAATTAACTATTCCCATTATTGGCTTAAATAGTGAAGAGTTCCGAAAATAAGCTTAAAATGTCACCTAAACTACTCATCTAACACATTACAGAGACCAAGAAACTAAGATAATGAGTCAAATAAAGACATGGCCACACTAAAATATTAGCATAATATATACATAAAATGAAAATATTTAATAATAAATATTTAAGAATTAGTGATATTGGTTAATTCATATTTCCCCAAATGAAATTCATCAACACCATCCTTTTGCCATAGCTAAAAAAGAGTTTTAAAAGCGTTTTTAAAACACTGACTCTCTTTTTCTAAACTACCCTTCCATTTGCCCTGTGAAGAAATTAGTTGAAAAGCAGTAGTAACTGGCCCTTTCATAAGTAGGGCTAGTATGTTAGACAAATATGATTGAGACTTTACTATCTAATCAGGTAAAAAGAAAAACCTGGAAACAAGCTGTTGGAAGAATAGCTTGGCGTGCCCTCACTGAGAGAGGAGGTTGCAGTAGTTTTGTGCATTCACCAAGTACTTACTGACGGCCCACCCTCAGGGCTCTGCTCGGCATCTGTGATACACAGTAGATAACAGCAAATGCCCTTTCTCAGAGCTTGCAAGCCAGTGGGGAGAATAAATGACCAAGTAACTCTCCATGCCTCAGTTTCCTCTTCTGTAAAATAGTGACTATAAGAGTGCCTACCCCCAGGATTTTTATGAACATTAGTTGATATTGACCTTCTCATTCTCTACATCCCCCAAAGCATCAGGTCTTACTGATTCCACTATTAAATTTCTCTCTAATCCCCAAGCCAGGGCCTTAGCACACCTTACTAGCACACTGTTCTAAGTACTTTACATGTATTAACTCATTTCATGCACTGTTATTTCCATTTTCAGATGAGAAAACACAGAGTTGAATAGCCTGTCCTAGAACAACAGTCAAACCAGTCAGGTCTCAAAGCCTATGTTCGCTCTGCCCACGAACGCTCTGCCCACGCCCCGCTTCAGGCCTCCACCTGCAGCCTTTCTTCCAAACTTGACCCAGGTGATCCTTATATAAGTAACATCTGCTCAGCCTCATCTCAAACATCTCTCTTTTGCTCCCCATGGCTCCAGCCGCCCTGACCACAACTCCTTCCTCCGGCACATCTCTGACCCACCTCTCCAGCCTCTTTCACCCCTCATCTTCCTGGACTCAGCTCCAACCTTCTGTGTTCCAGGAGACCCTTCCCAGCAACACCCTCTACTGCCACCCTTTGAAGCATCAGCAAGCACTGATTGTGTGCCCTGCTTTCTCTACCTTGTTCATGGTGGCATTTTCCACACTGTGCTATACATGTTCCTTTCTCTCTAGAGCTCAAGTGAAAGTGATTTGCCCCCCCGGGGACATCTGGCAATGTCTGGAGACATTTTTGGTTGTTAAAACTAGGGCTGGTGTTACTGGCATCTAACAGGTAGTGGTCAGGGATGTTGCAGAGCATCCTATAATACACAGAACAGCCCCCAAACAAAGAATAATAATCCTGCCTAAAAATATCAGTAGCATTGAGGTTGAGAAACCTTGCTCCAGACACAGATGTGTTGCCTTGGTTAATCATCTGTCTATTATCCAGGTGTAAATCAGATACTCAAATCTCTACTGAAATTTACTGAATTACTCAAGGACTTGCAATTACATCCACGATGGACCACTCAGGAGGTGTCCACCTAGAAAGGCCCAGGAGGACAATGCAGAGGGTGAGGACTCCAGTAAGAGTCCAGCAAGGCAGCATCCCTTCCCTTCTGCTTTTCCATGTAGCACTTCTCCCTCTGACAGGGTTGCTAGAGTTGAGAAGTACTGAGTTCTGGTCAACCTTAACATTGACACCTGGGTATACATTTGCCTAAGGTATAGAAACTCACAATAGGCTTCCACTCTTTGTTTGGAGATGTTAATAATAATGCTGGCATGGGCTGCTTTGAGATACTGCTGATCAACCTTCCCTTTATACTATAATATGTTCTGAAAGTCTACATTTGCAGGTTCTTGAGGCATGCTGCGATCTGAGTTTCTCCTGACAGCACTCAAGAGAGGCCACTACCAGCTATGAGCACTGTTCTGCATCTGTGCAGCATGGACGCAGCCCCAATAGGCTGGCAAACAGCAGCCTCAGCAGGAGAAAGATGGAGAGATTCCAAAATCATTAGTCACAGAATAATTTCTCACATTGAGCTAACAATGGATTCTGAACACAGAGTGGACAAGCCCCAGTTCCTCTTGTTGAGGAACTGCTAACGAGGCCCCAACTCCAGCCCAAGAAGGCACTATATGATTTCTAGGATTTTATGCTAAGAACTCAGGGAAAGGCCATCAGGTCTGAGGAAGAAAGAAGCTTCTTTCCACTAGCAGAAGGAAGCTTGTGCTCCCAACCATAATGAACCAGTGAAGGGCAGGTGGTAGTTTCCGATCTGAGGACACGTGAACAGCCAGTGGGGGTCTCCCATCTGAGGAAGCCTGGGATGAATGCAGAGGCAACTTTTTCCTTAAGGAAAGTGGAACAACTAATGCAGTAACCACCAATTATTCACTGAGTGCTACACTGTGTGAGGCTCTGTGCAAGGCTCTCAGGAACTCTTGGGTGTGGGAGAAATAAGCATCTAACTACGTCTAGGTAAAGTGGCAACATTTCTGCATCCATTCCTTCTCAGCTACAGGAGAAACTGAGGCCTCACACAGCAGCTGCTTCCCCTGGCTGGTGGTCAGATGGGGTGGGTACTGGGGCCACACCAAGCCTAGGACAGCTCCTGGTGATAACAGCAGGATGACAGCTTTGTTATGATACATGATGTCAGGCTTCAAAAGAATGTTCAGAGAAGTCAGCAGTAGGTGTGTCATGAAGAAAGTGTCCCTCAATCCAACTTGACTGAAGACTGACTGACAAGGGTCAGCAGTCCTCCCCTGTGGGACTTTTCCAGTCTCCAGTGTCCTACTGTATGATGGCACTCTCATTATACAGCAGTTCACAAATGTATTAACTACAAGGTTGTTCAGCTACAAAGACTGGGAAACCCTGAGGGGTGTGTGTAGGCACAGACTTGGAAAATTCAGCTCTAGGGGGAAAGGGTAGCAGGATGGCAGCAGGGGTGTGCGGCCCAGTGAGGGGCAGAAAGAAAGGGTAGGGGCTCAACCATAGCAGAGGCTCCCAAGTGAACCCTGGAAGACCAGGCCTATTCCTGCCAGCCCCCTCTTATCTCCCCTGCAAACATGGACCAACCCAGGGTGCTATGGCTGCACAGGCTGTGCAGGGGTACATATGAACAGGACCTTTTGGCCAGTGACCTCAGGAGAGGTGCAAATAACCACAGCAAAACACAGGAGGCAACATGCCTCAGCAAGAGGACTGAAGAAGCAATGGAAGCCAGAGAACTAGGAGGGCATCCCCACCATATGGAGAAGAGGGATACTACGGCCAACTTCACAGGAAGGGTTGCATAAGATGAAAAAGGCTTCTCCCTGAAGCAATGAGAGCTAGGGAGTAATGCAATGCCTGTCAGATACCTGAATCCTTCCTGGAACAATATGGGTATGGATAAATAAATAAGACACAACCAGAAAGGTTACTCTGGCTTCCATGTAAACAAGTGACTTTAAGCCAGAAGGGAACTAGGAAGATGTGACTTTAGGCCAGGAGGAACTAGGAAGAACCTGAACAAACACAAAGCAACCAAGATGTGGACAACAGGGGAAGAGCAGGGGAAGAGCCCTTTCAGATCCCGATGATCACCTGAACATGCACAGAGAGGAAGAGCCTTCCCAGGTGACTCCTGGAGTGTCCTTCACCAAGACAGAAAATACAGGAGGGAAGGCCACCTGAGTGGAGGAAAAGATGAGTTCTACTTGGACACAAAAAATATGATGAATCTATCAGACATTCACAGGAGAGGGCCAGTAAGTCTGGGTTTGGAGCTTGGGGAAAGGTCTGAGCTAACAGTCAATCACAGCTCTACTCACTGGCTTGGATAGAAAGGTGTTAACCCCTCATGTCATCAGGTTGGTTTGGGTATGTGACAGGTATGAGTGTATGAGGTGTACCAGGGAGAGGGGAGCTAGGTGGGCAACTCCTCAACACATAGGGCACTGGACCCAGAAAGACTGCCCAGACATGCAGCAGGCAAGGTGGGCAAAGGGCAGGCATTTGCTAAGATTTAAGAAATCACCCAAGGGAGAAGACAAGGGCTGAAGATGCTGAACTCCAAGCCAGAGCTATGGGCCACACAACAGGAAGCTTTCAGAGGAATCCTTTTCAATAGAACAAGGCCATAGCAATGTTCCTGAACAATTGCACAAGGTCATCCCCAAAATAGGGTGACCCCCATCCCCAGTATCTATAGGGTTTTACAGCTAACAAAGATGGCTGGTATGGAAGTAGATGCCTTCTAAGGTTCAGGTGTCCTGGGCCTTTTTATATTCAATGCAATCACATCTATCACAAAATAGAAAGTATGTATGTATGTATGGATGGATGTATGTATTTAGAGTTGGAGTCTCACTCTGCTGCCCAGGCTGGAGTGCAGTGGCACAATCATAGCTACCACAGCCTCGACCTTCTGGGCCCAGGTGATCCAGGTAGCTAGAACTATAGAACCATCACACTTGGCTAATTTTTTAAAAAATGTATTGTAGAGATGAAGTCTCACCAAGAAGCCCAGGCTGGTCTCAAACCCCTGGGCTCAGGAAATCCTCTCACCTCCACTTTCCAAAGTGCTGGCATTACAGGTGTGAGCCACTGCGCTCAACCTAATAGAAAGTATTTTAACTTTTCTTTCCAATGGGTCCTTTTCTGAAGTTGTTGAAGAAAAAGGGAGTTAATTCCCAAATGATCTGTTTTTCTAAATAAGGATGCATTTAAATGAAATGAAATCTTCCCCGTCCAATGAATCCACAAACATAGAGGTTCCGTAGGGGCTATGGCTCAGGTTGCCACCTTCAGCACCAGACTCTGTCTCCTGGTCAGCTGCCCTCTACCTACTTCTGCCCTTAGGACAGACACTTGGTGTAGGGTGGAACAGCCCCCTCACTCATGGTACATCTTTCCTCCAGCACCTCTGCATTTACGTTTGCCCAAGGAGAGCAAGCGGCAAAGAAGAGAAAGACGGACCAAAGTGCCTTCAAATGCTATTGGCAACATGCAAGATGTGTGCTCATCATTAGAAACAGCAGAAAACAGAAGCGCCACCTAAATATCTAATGGAGGAATACTGTTCTCAAATTAAAACTCTAAAAGATAAAGCAAATATAAATACGGTTACAGAAGACTCTCAAAAATGTATTGCTCAGTTAAAAGAAATGGTTGTGGAACAATATGTATGCTAAAACCTTTATGATATATATATTGAAAGGTCTAGAAAGACATATGAAACACAGCCAACAATGTAACTATGGAAGAAAGGTGGAATGGGCAGTGAGGGAAGGGGAAGGGGTTTGTGTTTTGTTCTATTTACTGATTAACTAGTATATTTTCCAGTTAACATTTGTGTAGTTAGCCCTAATCCTTGTGCCCAGAGCTTTCAGCAGCCAGAATGCTGCTCTGATACACATGAAATCCAAGCCAGAAGCAGGTCATTCACAAATGGTCTAGCACCAGGTTCCCCACAAACATGCATTTTGTGACTTGTGTAATCTTAGACTTCCTCATGTATCCTTAAAACAAAAAAACTCTGCCTCTTATACCCTAAGGGAGAAATTTCTCCCTTACTTCTTATCACTATATTGCTGATCATATAAAATCTGAGTCTGATAAGGGCTATGGAAAGACAAACTGGGGTTGGGGCAGCAACATGCAGGGTCAAACTGGAAGAGGCCACCTGGGAGAGCTCTCTGCCTCAAAAGATGAATTCCATCATTATAACTCCTTCTGGGAGGACCTGGATTCACCTGCCAGCTCCAATAATGTGGGCAGCTTTTTGGACAGAGTATCTGGGTGTGAACTAGGTGAAGGCAGAACCACATATCTTCCCTCTAATGGTGTTTCTACTGTGGGGCTAATGAGATCCTTCTTCTTCCCTGGAGAGGGGGCGACCCACTAGATTTATGAAATTGGAGGTAGCCTGGACATCATGCCCATCCTCTCCTGTCTTGGGCAGAGAGTCCACCACAGAGGACACATCAGCTCTGCTCCTTCATACCACCCAGGTGGTAGCCACAGCAGTGGCAGAGGACTGAGTTTGGCCAGACCTGTCCAAGACTGAGCAAGTACTTCTTTAATTCCAGGACTCAAAAGAAGGAAATCCACCTGCCTACAAACAAAATCCACATTTTCCCAACACGAGCTTTGTCAGAACCAAAGGTGATATTTTCAGCTTCTTTTTCCTATATTCTTTTGTCCTATTTTTCAATTGGTTCAGAACTCAGTGGGGGAAGAAGGGTGCTATTTACTAGGTCCTTTTGAGTTTTTGATGGTGAAAACCTTTACAGAAGCCCAGATTCTTGTTAACAGTCAGATTTAAAAATCAGCATTGGCTAGACACAGTAGCTCATGCCTATAATTTCAGCACTTTGGGAGGCCGAGGCAGAAGAATTGCCTAGGAGTTTGAGATCAGCCTAGGTAACATAGCAAGGCCTTGTCTCTACAAAAAAATATTAAAAGTTAGTCAGGTGTGGTGGTATACGCCTGTAGTCCCAGCTACTAGGAAGCCTGAGGCGGAAGGATCACCTGAGCCCAAGGGGTTGAGGCTGCAGTGAGCCGTGATCACACCACTTACACTCCAGCCTTGGGCAACAGAGTGAGTCTGACTCAAAAAAAAAAAAAGAAGAAGAAAGTATCATATGTACCAAACTTAATAGATACCAACAATTTTCTGATGGGGCCCAGTCAAGCTCCTTTATAGACTACAATCCACAGGATCACTTAAGCTCAACAGAGCATCCGAGGAGTTGATCAAGGACCACTCTAAAAAGGAAGCTGATCTGTGCCCCCTTATTTATCTTGAATTTGATGGCATTCTACTTAAAGCTAGGAAGAATTTATACCCTTAAAAAATAAAAATAATGTAGGCAATCTTCTTCTTCCAAATCTTATCAGTTCAGTCAGTGAACATCCCATCTAAACTGTATCCTAATTTCCTTCTTCATATATTATAAATCTGAACTCCTGAGACCAATATCATAAATTGACTTTACGCATGCCTAGTCAACAACAATATTCTTTTGTACTTTCACAATAACCCCCTCGTCCACTTTTTTATCATCTTACAGAGAAATCTGATAGGAACAGTAAAAGATTGTTTGCAGATTTTATTGCCTGTGCCTAAGCCAATGATTCAGTATAAAGAAAATGGCTATGAGCTAAGCTAAGTATAGTCTATCCTCCCTCCTCTGGTTTCCAGTGCTTATACAGAATCTGTACTTCGATGCCAAGGTAGCAGCCAGGGATGGTAGGGCTCTTGACTAACTTCTAATGAGAAAAAATATGCTGTACCCCTGCTCCCTTTTAAACAGCTCCTTAATAACATGATGTCAGTTTTAAATAAGCTGGATGTATCCTCCTATAGAAAATGGAAGCATAAGGATGCTTGTAGCATATGTAAGGTATGATGGTAATTTTTTTTTTTTTTTTTGAGTCAGAGTCTCACTCTCACACCCAGGCTAGATTGCAGTGGGACAATTGCAACCACTGCAGGTTCAACCTGCTGGGCTCAGGCAATCCTTCCAAGTAGCCAGAACTACAGGCGTGTGCTACCATACCTGGCTAATTTTTAAAAAAAATTTATTGCAGAGATGAGTTCTCACCAAGTTGCCCAGGCTGGTCTCAAACCCCTGGGCTCAGGCAGTCCTCTCGCCTCTGCTTCCCAAAGTGCTGGGATTACAGATGTGAGCCACTGTGCTCGGCCTGTATGATGGGTATTTTTTATAACATTAACCTGGAAACACTAAGTCTTTGAATTAATAAATAAATGTAAAGGAGGGAAGAACAGCATGGCTCTAGTAGACATAGATCCTGCTATGCTAATTGCTGCTAGAAAGCTACTGTTTTTGGTAAGTACACTCTACTCCTTACTGTTCTAATGCTGTCTGTATGTGGACAGACGATCAGCCCAATCAGTTCTCAGGGTTATGGCTTGAAGTCCTTTATCCTGGAGGGTTCATGAGAAAGTTACTTTTCTAAAACTTGAATATCTAATGTTTACTTAACCGACCTCTTAAAAATGGCCAATTCTCTAAGACGTTTGCATGCTAAAATTACTGTGGCTATATCCCAAAGCAGACTCTGCATCTAAACTCCGTCTGTCTACACGTATGGAACAAGCAATGTAGGCACAGCAGCTGTAATGCCTACATGCTTTCTATGAAGATCCACAAAAGAAACTGTCCTCAGATTGTCAAGCATTTGTCAAGCACCAGAAATAACTGCATAGAGCAGTTGCCTGACCAGCAGTCTTTTTAAAAAATATATGTAAGCTGATTTTTAAAATTATAAAAGTAATACACTATTTGGAAAATAGTCTGAAGGGCACATAGAGAACTCTAGTAGAATTGAGATTGTCTGTTTTGGGGAATGTATGGTGGGTTCGTGGGTATTCATTTTCTTGTTGTGCCTTCTAGTCCGCATGTGCAGCACACATGTTGTTTTGGATGCAGGGACTATTACACAATAAAAATTACATAACTGCTCTCTCTTGCTTTATAAGATTATAAGCACGGTGAATCACATACTGCTCAGGTATCCCTTTTTGCACAGGGTGCTAGAAAGCTCAGAGCCAAATCTGTGGCCTGCCTCTCCAGAGCCACAGCAACTCACGACATGCATTTTTTTGTACAAGCCTTAGCTCTTGCTTACTTTCATTTCTCCTATCCTTATTTCCTTTAACCATAATTTATTCCTTGTTTTTGTTTTCTATTTTCTCATTTCTCATATGTATGCTTTCTCATATAATAATAAACTGCTTCAAATATACTTGAGAATTAGGTAGGGTACTAAATTTTCTAAAAAACTACAAAGACCCTCTGTTGATTAAGACTCTAATATTAATGTGCAAACACTTATTAAAAGCTATGGCTCTGGGTCAAGCACAATAGCTCATGCCTGTAATCCCAGCACTTTGGGAAGCTGAGGCAAGAGAATTACTTGAGCCCAGGAGTTCAAGATCAGCCTGGGCAACATAGCGAGACCTCATCACTATAAAAAAATTAAAAACTCAGTTGGGCCTGGTGACACATGTCTGTAGTCTCAGCTACTTGGGAGGCTGAGGTGGGAGGATTGCCTGAGCCCAGTAGGTCAAGGCTGTGGTGAGTTGTGAGGTGCCACTACACTCCCATTTGGGTGAAGAGTGAGACTCTGACTCAAAAAAAAGGTGTGGCTCTGACCCAGTGGATGCCTCAGGATCACCCAGGAGCTTCGTACCAAATCCACATACCTGGCTTCAGCGACCCAGACTCTGAACCAGGCAGTGGGCTGGCATAAGCTCCAGGGCCACAGGCTCCTGAACTGTAAAGACTTTCTCAGGAGACATTGGTGAACTCCACTAGTTAAGAGCCTCTGCCTCAATACCACATGCCTCCAGACGTGCTAGCCTAAGAAGGACACAATAGTACCTCAGTAATACATGGCCTGGGAGGCATAACCTGAATCGAATTATAAGGAAACATCAAACACAAAAGCTGAAATGTTCTATTTTTTAAAAAGCTGGGGGGGGGGGGGGGGAAAAAAATTTTTTTT
>NW_007251128.1:91594-97411 GCF_000164805.1 Carlito syrichta | reverse complement strand
TTAAAAGGGGGGGGGGGGGGGGGGAGGGAAACAAATTTTTTCTAAAATGTCAACATCAGGAGAGTCAAAGAAAGACTGAGAAACTTTCAAGATTAAAGGAAGCTAATGAGCAGCAACAACTCAATGCAATACCTGACCCTAGACTACTCGAGGACAGGAAATGTGATAAAAGACCGTATTAACTCAACTGACAAAATAGGAAAATGGATGGTAAGAAGACTGTATTGGCATTAAACTTACTGAAGTATGTAATTATTGAGTTATATAAGAAGATATTCCTAGTCTTAAGAAATACTGTAATTCCGGCTACTTGGAAGGCTGAGGGGGAAGGATCACCGGAACCCAGCAGGTCGAGGCTGCAGTGGCCGCTCTCCAGTCTGGGCGACAGAGTGAGACTCCAACTCAAAAAAAAAAGAAGTACACATTGAAATATTTAGGATGTAATGCAGCCTCAGATGGTTCAGAAAACAGTCTGTATGTATGAGGGGGACCCAAAAACACCCAGAATTTATTCTAAAAAACTGTGTATCTATTCTTACATGTTTAAACTTCAGTCATCCTCAAAGCATTCTCTGATGCAATACATCTATCAAGATGCTTTTTCCACCACTCAAAACACTTTTTGAACTTGTAAATTTTGATGCCTTTTAGTACTTCTGCTGTTTTTTGTTTCACCTCTTCCATATCAGTAAAACATTTCCCTTTGAGGATTTTTTTCATCTGAGAAACCAAAAAAAAAAAAAAAGTCGCTCAGGGTGAGATTGGGTGGGGCACAGGGGGCATGAAGTTTTGGGTCAAATACTGCTGAACATTCAGCACAGTGTGGACAGGTAGCTTATGTTAATCACCCATTATGAAATGGGCAAATGTTTTGAAAGAATCTCCCAAAAAAATTCACTGAAGCTGAATGCAGCCTCTCACAACAACACTAGCTGATACACTGATGCCAATAGGTTCCTAGAACACTTACCTAGTAGGAGAAGCCTATACTCCAAAAAACAATTACAAGTTTTTTGGGGTCCTCCCTTGTATGTGTGTGCCTACGTGTGTGTGTGTGTGTGTGTGTGTGTGTGTGTGTGTGTGTGTGTGTGTAGAGACAGAGAGAGAACAAATGGAGTAAATGCAAACAGTTAATAAATCTGGGTAAAGGGGATACCAGTGTCTTTTGTGCTAGTTTTGCAACTTTTCTGTAAGTTTGTAATTATTCCAAGTAAAAAGCTAAAAAGAAAAGTGCCCTTGACTTAGACCACACAACTTCCAATATGGCAGTGATTTTTTTTTTTTTTTGAGTTGGAGTCTCACTCTGTTGCCCAGGCTGGAGTACAGTGGCATGCATACTTAAGGCCACTCCAGCATTGACCTGCTAGGCTCAAGTGATCCTTCCAAGTAGCCAGAACTACAGGTATGCGCTACCATGCCTGTCTAATTTTTGATTTATTGTAGGGATGAGGTCTCGCCAAGTTGCCCAGGCTGGTCTTGAACCTACAGGCTCAAGCAATTCACTTGCTTCAGCCTCCCAAAGTGCTGGAATTACAGGCTGAGCCACTAAGCCTGGCCAGCTGTGATTTTTAAAAGGATAATCAAGTTTCCACCTGCTTCCCGATTTCCAGACCTGGAAACCTCATCAAGCAGTTGCACCTGGCAGAGAAGCGCATTCCTCTTTCCTCATCCTCCCCAGGAGGTTATCTTTCAGCTCTGCTCTCTTCAAAAATGGCTTTCTTTTCCTTCTGGAAGTTTCTAGATCTCAAAAGTCAGCTGAAATGCAGCCTCTTGCATGCTATTCTCTCATGCGCTTTCATTTTTTTTTTTTTTTTAGTTATATTTCTAAATTTAGGAGGACGAACCACAGGCACCCTGCCTTGAGAACAGAGCCTCACCGTCCCAGGCCTCGTGAAGTCCATGCTGTGCGCCAGGCTCTGCCGCATCTGGTTACTGAAGAGGCGGACACAGACACTCTGGAGGTACTCGGGAGTGATCTGCAAGGAAGACATAAGGACAACTGGTGAGGGCACAGAACTCACCCAAGGGACATCTGAGGGCTGCTGACAAGTATTAGAGCTGTCTCTCTACAGCTTTCTGTAAGGTGCAGCGATGAAGTGAATAATAATTTGTTTTAACATTGGAGCTTCTGGGAGAAATTAAAGCATTGATATCAGAGAACAAACCGCTAGCATACTACAGGTATGTTCAAGAGACATCATACTTCAAATTGTACAATTCTACTTGATGTATTTCCACTGTCATGTAAAATGAACAGATCTCAAACCAATTTTGTAAATTTGAGTAATAAAGTCATCAGGTGGCCATGATGTGGTGGAAAGAGCACCAGGCTTCAAATCTAAAGATCTGGTCTCAAGTTCTGGGCTCTGGAGAAAACCGACAGCTCTGCCTCTTGCTTTCCTGACCTGTCAAGTGAGATGAGTAAGTCACCTCTCCAGGTCACAGTAAAGGGGCAAATAAGGTCACAGATGTGCCTAGCACATGACAGGTGGCTTGGTAAATGCTTGCTGAATGAATGACAGAGACATTTTAAATAAACAATCAAGTGCTTGACAACACAGATTAAAACATAGATTTCAGTAGCTCCTCACTAACTATAGGATAAAGCACATAATCCTAAGCACAGTCTACAAATCTCCCATTGTCTTTACCCATCAATCTCCCTGCATGTCTTTCAACACGAGATCACCTCTCTCCTTCTACCATTCCAGTCACACCAAGCAACTTTCCACAGTCTCGTGGATGTCTGCGTGCTGTGCTTTCACAAGAGCAAGTAGGCTTTCAGTGCTGTATAAAACATATCAAAAAGCTACCACAGTAAAACAATACATTACTAGCTTAAATAGTGAAGAAAGTAAATAGTTCTGGCTGATGGTTATCTTTTGGAGGAAAAAAGTAGATGTCTTCCTTGCATCATCTATCAAAATAAATTTCATGTAGACTAAGATTTAAAGATAAAATTAAAACAATTAAACAAAACAGCCAATAGAAGAAAATTAACATAACTAAATATTTCAGCTCCTTCAGTGGAAAAACCTTCTCTAATAACACGAAAAGGGCAGACTGGATAAAGGGAAAAATTGATAGATTTGACTATATAAAAGATATGTTTATTAAATGAGGAAACACTAAATTAAAAAGCAAGCATTTATGAAAGATGAACAGTGAATGGCCCATGTCTAATAGCCATGTCCAAAGCTGAGTTCCTGATTTCCCCCAAACCTGCTCTACCCAAGGCCTTGCCTATTTCAGCTGGTGGCAATGCCATCTTTCCGGTGGCTTAGGCTGGAAAATCCGGAGTCACCCCAGACTCTTCTTTCTCCCCCTCAAGTTCAGTCCAGCAGGAAACACTGTCGGCTCTGTCTTCACATCACCAAGAGAGCACTTCTTCTGCCTTGGCTGCTACCTCTCTGCAACCAGGTCTCCCTTTCACTACCAGCATCCTCACTGGTCTTCCTAGTCTCCCCCATCCACCTGTGGGCTGTTCTGAAACACTGGACAGATGACCCTGTCACAGCCTGTCAGACCTTGCCACTTCGCTGTTCTTCTCAGTTGACTCAGAGTAAAGGCCAAAACCTTCCAATGGCTCCCACAAACTGTCTTACACCTCTTTCCTCTTCCTCCCTTACTCTTCCCCCATGAGGGCAGAGGTCTCTGTTGCCTGATGTATCTCAAATGCCTAGAAAAGGGCTTGGCACAGAGTAAGGATTGTTAAATGAATAAAAGAAGCATATAAGCTGGGCGTGGTGGCTCAGCCTGTAATCCCGTGCCTTGAGGTTGAGGTGAGTGGATTGCCTGAGTCTGCGGGTTCAAGACCCGCCTGGGCAACTTGGCAGACGTCATCTCTACAATAAATCAAAAAATCAGCCGGGCATGGTAGCACATGCCTGTAATTCCGGCTACTTGGAAGGCTGAGGCGGAAGGATCGCCGGAGCCCAGCAGGTCGAGGCTGCGATGGCCGGGAGCGGCCACTGCACTCCAGTCGGTGACAGAGTGAGACTCCAACTCAAAAAAAAAAAAAAAAAAAAAGCATAAAAAAGATGTTCAATTTCATGTGTAATGAATGCAATGTATATTTAAATCATGAGGCACTAATTTCCACCTATCAAATTTGCAAAAATTAAAAATTTTAATGATAATACCCAGGATTGGCAAGGGTATAAAGAAATTAACTCTCTGTGCAATCAGATGAGCATAATTTTCCTAAAGAACCTTAAACACAGATTTTAATCTGCCAAATTAACTTTTTAAAAATGTAGCAAACCAGCCGGACTCAGTGGCCCAGCCTGTAATCCCGCGCCTTTGGGAGGCTGAGGTGAGTGGATTGCCTGAGCCCACGGGCTCGAGACTCGCCTGGGCAGCGAGACCTCATCCCTGCAATAAATCAAAAAATCAGCCAGGCGTAGTAGCGCATGCCTGTAATTCCAGCTACTGGGGAGGCTGAGGCAGAAGGATTGCCGGAGACGAGCAGGTTGAGGCAGCAGTGGCCGGGAGTGGTCACTGCACTCCAGTCTGGGTGACAGAGTGAGACTCCAACTCAAAATAAATAAATAAACAAACAAATAAATAAATAAAAATGTAGCAAACCGCCTGGCATTGTGGCTCATGTGGTAATCCCAGCACTTTGGGAGGCCAAGGTGGGTGAACTGTTTGAGACCAGAAGTTTGAGACCAGACTTGGCAATATTGTGAAACTTCATCTCTACAAAAAATAAAACAATTAGCCTGGCATGGTGGTGTGTACCTATAGTCCCAGCTACCTGGGAGGCCGAGGTAGAAGACTATCTGAGCCCAGGAAGCTGTGGTAAGCCATGATCATGCCACTGCATTCCAGCCTGGGTGACAGAGCAAGACCCCAACTCAAAAACAAAAAACAAAACAGAGTATTTCCCACTGTATTCATAATTTATGAAAGTGAAAACTTGAAAATAACCTAAACATTCAACAAAACTTTCCTTTTTTCTTGTCTTGGACTCCCAAAGTGCTGGGATTACAGGCACGAGCCACTACAGTTGGCCAAAAATAATTTTAATATACAAACTTATACTATAAGCTTTATATAAGCTCTATATAAAATTATATAGAGCTTAATACACATACACAGACACACAAATGAGTACAAGTAAAACTAAGGAAGTTTGAACAAGATCAATATATTGTAACAATGTCATATCCTGGTTGTGACATTATCTATTACTTTATTAAATGTTACCACTGTGGGAACTTGGCAAAGTATATAAAGGAACTCTCTGCATTATTTTTATAACTGTATGTGAACCTACAATTACTTCAATTTTTAAAAAAAATTATATCTCCACAAAGAAGCTTTATTGTACTTTACAATTTCTGTAGGTGAAATACTTAAAGTCATTCCCATTAAAGTTAGGAATAAGTCAAAAATGCCCATGATGACATTATTCAACAATGTCCCACAGGTTTTAGCCAATGTACTAAAAAGAAAAAAAGTTAAGGTAAATTTAAAAAGCAAAACAAAAATATTATTTGAAAATAACATGACTGCAATCTAGAATACTTCAGGGTTCAGGAAGGTAGCTGAATACGAAATCAATATATGGAAATTGGCCAGGCTCGGTGGCTCAGCCTGTAATCCCGTACTTTGGGAGGCCGAGGTGAGTGAATTGTCTGAGCCCGTGGATTCAAGATCCACCTGGGCAACTTGGCGAGACCTCATCTCTACAATAAATCAAAAAATTAGCCAGACGTGGTAGCGCGCGCCAGTAATTCCGGCTACTTGGAAGACTGAGGTGGAAGGATCACCAGAGTCCAGCAGGTCGAGGCTGCGGTGGCCGGAAGCAGC